>NC_090376.1:2524310-2610246 GCF_036365525.1 Heterodontus francisci | reverse complement strand
TGGGAGGAGGGGGGGGATGTGGGGTGAATGGATGTGGGAGGAGGGGGGGGATGTGGGGTGAATGGATGTGGGAGGAGGGGGGGATGTGGGGTGAATGGATGTGGGAGGAGGGGGGGATGTGGGGTGAATGGATGTGGGAGGAGGGGGGGGGGATGTGGGGTGAATGGATGTGGGAGGAGGGGGGGGGGGATGTGGGGTGAATGGATGTGGGAGGAGGGGGGGGATGTGGGGTGAATGGATGTGGGAGGAGGGGGGGGGATGTGGGGTGAATGGATGTGGGAGGAGGGGGGGGGATGTGGGGTAGAATGGATGTGGAGGAGGGGGGGGATTGGGGTGATGGATGTGTGAAGGGGGGGATGGGAGGATGTGGGAGGAGGGGGGGGATGTGGGGTGAATGGATGTGGGAGGGGGGGGATGTTGGGGGAATGGATGTGGGAGGGAGGGGGATGTTGGGGGAATGGATGTGGGAGGGAGGGGATGTTGGGGAATGATGTGGGAGGGGGGGAGTTGGGGGGAATGGATGTGGGAGGGGGGGATGTGGGGGGAATGGATGTGGAGGGGGGGGATTGGGGGAATGATGTGGGAGGGGGTGATGTGGGGGGATGTTGGGGGGAATGGATGTGGGAGGGGGGGATGTGGGGGAATGGATGTGGGAGGGGGGGATGTTGGGAATGGATGTGGGAGGGGGGGGATGTGGGGGGATGTTGGGGGGAATGGATGTGGGAGGGGGGGGATGTTGGGGGAATGGATGTGGGAGGGGGGGATGTTGGGGGGAATGGATGTGGGAGGGGGGGGATGTTGGGGGGAATGGATGTGGGGGGAATGGATGGGGGGGGATGTGGGGGGAATGGATGTGGGAGGAGGGGAGGGATGTTGGGGGAATGGATGTGGGAGGAGGGGGGGGATGTGGGAGGAGGGGGGTTTGTGGGGGGAATGGGTAGGGTGCGAGGGGGGATGTGGGGGGATGGATGGGGGGAGGGGGTGTGAGGGGGAGAATGGATGGGGGGAGGGCGGATGAGGGGGGAATGGAGGGGTGGAAGTGGGGATATGGGGGAATGTGGGTGGTGGGGAGATAATGTGGGGGATGTGGGGGGGGGAGGGTGGATATGGGGGAATGTGGGGGGGAGGGGGGATATGGAGGAAAATGGGGATATGGGGAATCTGGGTGCAGGGGGGAATTGGGTGAATGTGGGGATCTGGGGAATGTGGTTGAGGGGGAATTGGGTAATGTGGGGAGTGGGATATGGGGGGAGGGCGGGAGTGTGGAGATATGGGGGAATGTGGGATATAGGGGGAGTGGATATGGGGGTAGGGGCGGGAGTGTGGAGATATGGGGGAATGTGGGATATAGGGGGAAGGGGGATATGGGGGAATGTGGGATATAGGGGGAGGGGGGATATGAGGAATTGTGGGGGAGAGTTGGGGGAATGTGGATGGGCGGGAGTTTAGAGGCAATGTGGGGGGGGGGAATGTGGGGGAGAGGAGTATGGGGGCGTGGGTGGAGGGGAGATAAGGGGTGTTGGGGATGGGAATGGAGGGCTGGGGTGGAAGATCAGAGTGGAGGAGGGGGTGAGGGTGGCGGATGAGAGGGGGTGTGGGTGGGGAGAAGGGGGTGGGTGGGAGGGGCTTGGAGGTGGGGTTGAGGGAGGGGGTGTGAGTGGGGTGGGTTTTCATGTTGCTGTAACGCGGAAGGTGAGAGTGTCGCAGTGAAGAAACATCCTGTAAGAAGCAGGAAAATAATGCGAGCTGATGGAGCAGGTGCAGACAGCTGACAGTCTCTGAGCAGGAGGAATGGGGTGTCTGAGAATGTGTTTGTGTGTCAGAGTCTGGAGCTTACTGTCTGCAGCAGACCCGCCGAGCAGATATGAGAGGGCCAACTCTGAGAGATGGAGCTGGGAGTCAGCGCTGGAACCCAGGAGGCAAAGGCCAGGTCTGTGCTCGTGGGTGTTTGCTGTTGTACCTGTGATTGAGAGGATGGCAGACACTGAGCTGGTGTCGGTGTGTCGGTGTTGTGACTGTGTTGGCAAATGCAGCCTCGGATTAAAGGTCTAATTGCTGTTTTGTATCAGCTTCTCTTGTTTACGAGCCGGCTATAGCTGAATGGCAGTGGGAAAACAACATGTAGTTTATAAAACATCTTTCACATCCTTAGAATACAATTTTGGTGTAGTTACCGTTGTGATGAAGGCACGCATGCAGTCCTTTTGTGAACAGCAAGATCCCAAAAATAACGAGAAGATATATAACCAGTTGGTCTGCTTAGACATTGCTTGAGTGATGAATATTCGGGTGCATGTTCGGGAGAATCCCTGCTCTTCACTGAATAGTGACTAAGGGATCTTCTGCATTCAAACAAAACAGCAGACAGGGCCATAGATAACTGTCGCACCCAGCATCCGCTAATTTGAGGGTAAGCCATGGGTCAGTATTGATTCTCATTTCAGGTACAGCAGGGGCTAGCGACAAAGTAAAGCTCCCTCCACACTGACCCCATCAAACACTCCCAGGACTGTGAAGAGTTCTACTGGAAAAAAAACACAATACTTCCAGGAGTTTGCAGAGTTAAGTTTCCTTGCTCCATAGACTTCATTCCTTGTCCTTCCGATGCAAAGATGTGATTAGTGCGTCTCTTACTGAGTTAACTGGCTTCCGATTGTTCACGCGTTTGAATCTGAGTTTTCTACTCATTTGTTTTTCAAGGTTGCGGGTTGAGGACTTGTTCTAGTACTGAGGGAGTGCTGCAATGTCTGAGGGTCAGTACTGAGGGAGAGCTGCAATGTCGGAGGGTCAGTACTGAGGGAGTGCTGCACTGTCGGAGGGTCAGTACTGAGGGAGTGCTGCAATGTCGGAGGGTCAGTACTGAGGGAGCGCTGCACTGTCCGAGGGTCAGTACTGAGGGAGTGCTGCTCTGTCGGAGGGTCAGTACTGAGGGAGTGCTGCACTGTCGGAGGGTCAGTACTGAGGGAGTGCTGCAATGTCTGAGGGTCAGTACTGAGGGAGTGCTGCTATGTCGGAGGGTCAGTACTGAGGGAGTGCTGCACTGTCGGAGGGTCAGTACTGAGGGGAGTGCTGCTCTGTCGGAGGGTCAGTACTGAGGGAGCGCTGCACTGTCCGAGGGTCAGTACTGAGGGAGTGCTGCTCTGTCGGAGGGTCAGTACTGAGGGAGTGCTGCACTGTCGGAGGGTCAGTACTGAGGAGTGCTGCAATGTCTGAGGGTCAGTACTGAGGGAGTGCTGCTCTGTCGGAGGGTCAGTACTGAGGGAGTGCTGCACTGTCGTATATGGAATGCGCAGAGTGATCGCTGAAGCCATCAGTGACCGAGCATTTATCAGCTTGCCAGTATGGGTCTGCGCCTGTGGGCAGAGATGTCACCACATAATGGCATCTGAGTGCCGTATGACCCTTCAATGGCCGCAATTGCTGCCTCCATCCCCTTCAACAGTACCCCGCTTCCCACCCCAGCCCCCGTCCCCGCCCCCGCTTCCTTCCCAGCCCCCGTCCCTTTCCCTTCCCAGCCCCCGTCCCCGCTTCCCTTCCCAGCCCCCGTCCCCGCTTCCCTTCCCAGCCCCCGTCCCCGCTTCCCCTTCCCAGCCCCCGTCCCCGCTTCCCTTCCCAGCCCACGTCCCCGCTTCCCTTCCCAGCCCCCGTCCCCGCTTCCCTTCCCAGCCCCCGTCCCCGCTTCCCTTCCCAGCCCCCGTCCCCGCTTCCCTTCCCAGCCCCCGTCCCCTTCCCTTCCCAGCCCCCGTCCCCGCTCCCTTCCCAGCCCCCGTCCCCGCTTCCTTCCCAGCCCCCGTCCCCGCTTCCCTTCCCAGCCCCCGTCCCCGCTTCCCTTCCCAGCCCCCGTCCCCGCTTCCCTTCCCAGCCCCGTCCCCGCTTCCCTTCCCCAGCCCCCGTCCCGCTTCCCTTCCCAGCCCCCGTCCCCGCTTCCCACCCCAGCCCCCGTCCCCGCTTCCCACCCCAGCCCCCGTCCCCGCTCCCACCCCAGCCCCCGTCCCCGCTTCCCACCCCAGCCCCGTCCCCGCTTCCCACCCCAGCCCCCGTCCCCGCTTCCCACCCCAGCCCCGTCCCCCGCTTCCCCACCCCAGCCCCCGTCCCCGCTTCCCACCCCAGCCCCCGTCCCCGCTTCCCACCCCAGCCCCCGTCCCCGCTTCCCACCCCAGCCCCCGTCCCCGCTTCCCACCCCAGCCCCCGTCCCCGCTTCCCACCCCAGCCCCCGTCCCCGCTTCCCACCCCAGCCCCCGTCCCCGCTTCCCACCCCAGCCCCCGTCCCCGCTTCCCACCCCAGCCCCCGTCCCCGCTTCCCACCCCAGCCCCCGTCCCCGCTTCCCACCCCAGCCCCCGTCCCCGCTTCCCACCCCAGCCCCCGTCCCCGCTTCCCACCCCAGCCCCCGTCCCCGCTTCCCACCCCAGCCCCCGTCCCCGCTTCCCTTCCCAGCCCCCGTCCCCGCTTCCCTTCCCGATGGAGGGAGGGTGCGGGATGTGGAGTGGCGATCGCAGGAGGGAGCTGGGTGTGGAGGTGGCGATCGCAGGAGGGAGCTTGGGGTGGAGTGGCGATCGCGGGAGGGAGTGGAGTGGCGATCGCAGGAGGGAGCTGAGTGTGGAGCTGGCGATCGCGGGAGGGAGCTGAGTGTGGAGGGTGGCGATCGCGGGAGGGAGCGGGGTGTGGAGGTAGCGATGGAGGGAGGGAGGGAGCGGTGTGTGGAGGTGGCGATGGAGGGAGGGAGCTGAGTGTGGAGGTGGCGATGGAGGGAGGGAGCGGTGTGTGGAGGTGGCGATGGCGGGAGGGAGCGGTGTGTGGAGGTGGCGATGGAGGGAGGGAGCGGTGTGTGGAGGTGGCGATGGAGGGAGGGAGCGGTGTGTGGAGGTGGCGATGGAGGGAGGGAGCTGGGTGTGGAGGTGGCGATCGCGGGAGGGAGCTGAGTGTGGAGTGGCGATCGCAGGAGGGAGCTGGGTGTGGAGGTGGCGATCGCGGGAGGGAGCGGGGTGTGGAGGTGGCGATCGCGGGAGGGGGTGGGGTGTGGAGGTGGCGATCGCGGGAGGGGGTGGGGTGTGGAGGTGGCGATGGAGGGAGGAAGCTGGGTGTGGAGGTGGCGATCGCAGGAGGGAGCTGGGTGTGGAGGTGGCGATCGCGGGAGGGGGTGGGGTGTGGAGGTGGCGATCGCGGGAGGGGGTGGGGTGTGGAGGTGGCGATGGAGGGAGGAAGCTGGGTGTGGAGGTGGCGAGGGAGGGAGCGGGGTGTGGAGGTGGCGAGGGAGGGAGCGGGGTGTGGAGGTGGCGATCGCGGGAGGGAGCTGGGTGTGGAGGTGGCGATCGCGGGAGGGAGCTGATTGTGGAGTGGCGATCGCGGGAGGAAGCTTGGTGTGGAGTGGCGATCGCGGGAGGGAGTGGAGTGACGATCGCAGGAGGGAGCTGGGTGTGGAGGTGGCGATCGCAGGAGGGAGCGGGGTGTGGAGTGGCGATCGCGGGAGGGAGTGGAGTGGCGATCGCAGGAGGGAGCTGGGTGTGGAGGTGGCGATCGCAGGAGGGAGCGGGGTGTGGAGTGGCGATCGCGGGAGGGAGTGGAGTGGCGATCGCAGGAGGGAGCTGGGTGTGGAGGTGGCGATCGCAGGAGGGAGCGGGGTGTGGAGTGGCGATCGCGGGAGGGAGCTGAGTGTGGAGGTGTCGATGGAGGGAGGGAGCGGGGTGTGGAGTGGCGATCGCGGGAGGGATTGGAGTGGCGATCGCAGGAGGGAGCGGGGTGTGGAGTGGCGATCGCGGGAGGGAGCGGAGTGGCGATCGCAGGAGGGAGCTGGGTGTGGAGGTGGCGATCGCAGTAGGGAGCGGGGTGTGGAGGTGGCGATCGCAGGAGGGAGCGGGGTGTGGAGTGGCGATCGCAGGAGGGAGCGGGGTGTGGAGGTGGCGATCGCAGGAGGGAGCGGAGTGGCGATCGCAGGAGGGAGCTGGGTGTGGAGGTGGCGATCGCAGGAGGGAGCGGGGTGTGGAGTGGCGATCGCAGGAGGGAGCGGGGTGTGGAGGTGGCGATCGCAGGAGGGAGCGGAGTGGCGATCGCAGGAGGGAGCGGGGTGTGGAGTGGCGATCGCAGGAGGGAGCGGGGTGTGGAGTGGCGATCGCGGGAGGGAGTGGAGTGACGATCGCAGGAGGGAGCTGGGTGTGGAGTGGCGATCGCAGGAGGGAGCGGGGTGTGGAGTGGCGATCGCGGGAGGGAGCGGAGTGGCGATCGCAGGAGGGAGCTGGGTGTGGAGGTGGCGATCGCAGGAGGGAGCGGGGTGTGGAGGTGGCGATCGCAGGAGGGAGCGGGGTGTGGAGTGGCGATCGCGGGAGGGAGTGGAGTGACGATCGCAGGAGGGAGCTGGGTGTGGAGTGGCGATCGCAGGAGGGAGCGGGGTGTGGAGTGGCGATCGCGGGAGGGAGCGGAGTGGCGATCGCAGGAGGGAGCTGGGTGTGGAGGTGGCGATCGCAGGAGGGAGCGGGGTGTGGAGGTGGCGATCGCAGGAGGGAGCGGGGTGTGGAGTGGCGATCGCAGGAGGGAGCGGGGTGTGGAGGTGGCGATCGCAGGAGGGAGCGGAGTGGCGATCGCAGGAGGGAGCTGGGTGTGGAGGTGGCGATCGCAGGAGGGAGCGGGGTGTGGAGTGGCGATCGCAGGAGGGAGCGGGGTGTGGAGTGGCGATCGCAGGAGGGAGCGGGGTGTGGAGGTGGCGATCGCAGGAGGGAGCGGAGTGGCGATCGCAGGAGGGAGCGGGGTGTGGAGTGGCGATCGCAGGAGGGAGCGGGGTGTGGAGTGGCGATCGCGGGAGGGAGTGGAGTGACGATCGCAGGAGGGAGCTGGGTGTGGAGTGGCGATCGCAGGAGGGAGCGGGGTGTGGAGTGGCGATCGCGGGAGGGAGTGGAGTGGCGATCGCAGGAGGGAGCTGGGTGTGGAGGTGGCGATCGCAGGAGGGAGCGGGGTGTGGAGTGGCGATCGCGGGAGGGAGTGGAGTGGCGATCGCAGGAGGGAGCTGGGTGTGGAGGTGGCGATCGCGGGAGGGAGCTGGGTGTGGAGTGGCGATCGCGGGAGGGAGCTGGGTGTGGAGTGGCGATCGCTGGAGGGAGCTGGGTGTGGAGTGGCGATCGCAGGAGGGAGTGGAGTGGCAATCGCAGGAGGGAGCTGAGTGTGGAGGTGGCGATCGCGGGAGGGAGCTGAGTGTGGAGGCGGCGATTGCAGGAGGAAGCTTGGTGTGGGGTGGCAATCGCAGGAGGGAGCTGAGTGTGGAGGTGGCGATGGAGGGAGGGAGCGGGATGTGGAGTGGCGATCGCCGGAGGGAGCTGGGTGTGGAGGTGACGATGGAGGGAGAGAGCGGGGTGTGGAGGTGGCGATCGCGGGAGGGAGCTGGGTGTGGAGGTGGCGATCCCGGGAGGGAGCTGGGTGTGGAGGTGGCGATCGCGGGAGGGAGCTGGGTGTGGAGGTGACGATGGAGGGAGAGAGCGGGGTGTGGAGTGGCGATCGCGGGAGGGAGCTGGGTGTGGAGGTGGCGATCGCGGGAGGGAGCTGGGTGTGGAGGTGGCGATCCCGGGAGGGAGCTGGGTGTGGAGGTGGCGATCCCGGGAGGGAGCGGTGTGTGGAGGTGGCGATCGCGGGAGGGAGTTCGGTGTGGAGGTGGCGATCCCGGGAGGGAGTTGGGTGTGGAGGTGGCGATCCCGGGAGGGAGCTGGGTGTGGAGGTGGCGATCGCAGGAGGGAGCTTGGTGTGGAGGTGGCGATCGCGGGAGGGAGCTGGGTGTGGAGGTGGCGATCCCGGGAGGGAGCTCGGTGTGGAGGTGGCGATCGCAGGAGGGAGCTCGGTGTGGAGGTGGCGATCCCGGGAGGGAGCTCGGTGTGGAGGTGGCGATCCCGGGAGGGAGCTCGGTGTGGAGGTGGCGATCGCAGGAGGGAGCTCGGTGTGGAGGTGGCGATCCCGGCCATTGAGGGGGTTTGGGTTCAGTTCGTTTTTTTTTGTATGAAATTGAGCAGTCTATTTTACTGGCAGCGCCTGTGATGTCGAAGACAATGGTGCTTCAGTGGATGAGGCTGCATTTGTGCTTGTGCCAGTACTGCACCACCTTGTGTTTGTGTTGTCAGCAAATGCAACAAGAAATATGTTAATTTAAAAGCAAAATACTGCAGATGCTGGAAGTCTGAAATAAAAACTAGAAATGCTGGAAACACTCAGCAGGTCTGGCAGCATCTGTGGAGAGAGAAGCGGAGTTAACATTTCAGGTCAGTGACACTTCTTCATAAATATATAGTTTATAAATAGAAGTTGTTGTTGGCTCAGGCACCGGGAGCATGCCTTGCTCGGAATACTGCACCTCCAGAAATAGCAGCCCTTCGTGGATCTCTGATCAAAGAGCATAACCCCACCCCCCCCCAAGATTACTGTGACCAACCCACTTTTGTCAGCTGCCCACTGAGCCTGTGATGTGGAACACTGGGTTGATGGGGTGAACGAACTCCAGTGGGTGAGAGACTGGGTTAAGGGCTGGCCTCTGCCAGAGAGGCATTACAAGAATGATGGGCCAAGTAGCCTTGTGTAAAACTCTGTGGAACGTACTGGTTGCTGCTTCGCGGTAACTGTCCCCTCTGTTTAATTTCAGAGCAATCGAGGCACCATGTCCAGCTCTGTCAGCAACCAGACAGGCCTGGTGAATGTCACCAGCTGTGTGACCCCGACGCTGACCCTGAATCTCCGCTCCTCGCACAATGAGCTGCTTAACGCGGACATCAAGAGGTCAACACCACCCAAGGGGCGCAAAGTTTATGCTTCCACTGACCTTCAGTCTGCCATGGGACTGGGTGATGAGACTGTCAGCAGCAAGTGGCTGAAAGATGGGCGGAACCAGATGCGTAAGGCAGCAGAGAACGAGAGGAAGGACCAGAATCGGAACATCACCTTGAAAGTGGCAGAGACAGAGAGCTCGACAAACAAGGAGCAGCCAGAATCGCCAGACAAGGGGCAAGCAGTTAACCAGACTGCTTCTCGGAGCAAAGGTTTCCTCAGCTACTACATGGGCCTGGAGCTCTCCCTTGATGCTTGCAGTGGGAACCCGGACAAAGCACAGCCGCTGGTCATCCAGCTGGACCAGGGAGACTTTGAGGCCTGCGAGTCCGACTCAGCTGATCAGCCCTCTGCCATCCGGCCAGATTCGCTGGTCACGGTGGATGGAGAGCAGCCAGTGGAAGATGCTGGAAGGACAAGAATGACCAGCCCTCTGGAGGCTCCCAGTGACCATCGGAAGAGCTCGTGTCTGTTCTTCGGAATGAGGAATACGGCAGCGAGTGATGAGGATTCGAGCTGGACCAGCCTGTCCCAAGGCAGCGCCTGCTGGAGTTCCCCTGACGATATCGGTAGGGTACAACTTATCTTCATCTCAACTTGTGGAACGAGGGGGGATAAAATATCTGGGTTTACATTCCGAGTGGTGGTGGTGGGCCTCTTGAACCACTGGTACTGGTATGATGCAGAGTGGCCAGGTCAGAGGGCAGGTAAGGATCAGCTACATGACTGTGGGACTGGAGTCACATGTAGGCCCAGACCAGGTAATGATGGCACGTTTCCTCCCATGAAGGATATTAGTGAACCAGATTTTTTAATGACCATCTGTCAGATTCATGCTCACTTTTGCCCTCACCTGTTGTGCCAGGCTGGGTATTTATTGCAGGAACTGCCAGCACTGGGTGGCGATGACTCACTTTATAACGATCGCTGTTTGTTCCTGTTATCAGTCTCATAAAATTCTGTCTCAGTTCAGAGTTCAGTTCTGTCAGTGTTTGCTCAGGCTTTTAGTTTTGCTGTGTTCAGCTTAATCACGAACAGGTTATCTTCGCCCCTCAACTTTCAACTCATCCAAGAGGACTTTAACTTGGGTTTACAGATTAGAGGGAGCTTTACTCTGTATCTAACCCTGTGCTGTACCTGCTCTGGGAGTGTTTGATGGGGACAGTGTAGAGGGAGCTTTACTCTGTATCTAACCCCATGCTGTACCTGCTCTGGGAGTGTTTGGGACAGTGTAGAGGGAGCTTTACTCTGTATTTAACCCCATGCTGTACCTGCTCTGGGAGTGTTTGGGACAGTGTAGAGGGAGCTCTACTCTGTATTTAACCCCATACTGTACCTGCTCTGGGAATGTTCGATGGGGACAGTGTAGAGGGAGCTCTACTCTGTATTTAACCCTGTGCTGTACCTGCTCTGGGAATGTTCGATGGGGACAGTGTAGAGGGAGCTTTACTCTGTATTTAACCCTGTGCTGTACCTGTTCTGGGAGTGTTTGATGGGGACAGTGTAGAGGGATTTCTTTAGGCCTGCCAAGTGATGGAAGCAGCACTGAGGGAGGTGATGGGGTAAAGTGCGGAGGGGTGTGAGTTCCTGACCCTGCTACTTCTGCCAGAATTCAAATCAAATCAAACTATTTGTGTTTTTGACTGAGTTCAGTACATTTCACGTACAACACTGGCATCTACCCGGCAATGTGGAAAATTGCCCAGGTATGGCCTGTACACAAAAAGCAGGTCAATTCCAACCCGGCCAATTACTGCCCCATCAGTCTACTCTCGATCATCAGTAAAATGATGGAAGGTGTCGTCGACAGTGCTATCAAGCGGCACTTGCTTAGCAATAACCTGCTCACTGACGCTCAATTTGGGTCCAGCCAGGAACACTCAGCTCCTGACCTCATTACAGCCTTGGTTCAAACATGGACAAAAGTGCTTAGGTGATTGGAGTTTGGCTGTGAGTGGGGTGGGGCAGGTCTGCTGTGGCCTGCCTGGCGGAGCTCCAGTGAACCTCTCTGGGATGAATCAGCAGTCAGAGTTCCTGTCGCACTAATGCAGGATTACTTCTTGGCCATCATACAGTTAGATCATTATCCAGGTACAGAGCAAGAGCTGACTGATTCAGAGACCCTCGTGAGAGTTTACCAGTGCCCACCCTGTGGCTAGAACTGTTTGGATTTTATTTTATGTGAAAGGTGGAACTGTGAGCAATGAACCCACTGCAGCTGAACTCGTTCCAGAGATCAGCTCGACCCAAATAATTATCTGATTCTGTTCCAGCAACAGAGACTGTGAAATCATAGCATAGAGCAACCCACAGCTGGAGAGTGGAATCCCGGCATCGACCGAGACACTGGAAACGACAAAAACACGCCCAGCCCTGTCGTCCCTGCAAAGTCCTCCTTACTAACATCTGGGGGCTTGTGCCAAAGTTGGGAGATCTGTCCCACAGACTAGTCAAGCAACAGCCTGACAAAGTCATACTCACCGAATCACACCTTGCAGACAATGTCCCAGACACTGCAATCACTATCCCCGGATATGTCCTGTCCCACCAGCAGGACAAACCCAGCAGAGGTGGTGGCGCAATGATATACAGTTGGGAAGGAGTTGTTCTGGGAATCCTCAACATCGACTTTGGACGCCACGAAGTCTCATGGCATCAAGTCAAACATGGGCAAGGAAACCTCCTGCTGATTACCACCTACCGCCCTCCCTCAGCTGATGAATCAGTACTTCTCCACGTTGAACAGCACTTGGAAGAAGCACTGAGGGTGGCAAGGGCACAGAATGTACTCCGGGTGGGGTATTTCAATGTCCATCACCAAGAGTGGCTCGGTAGCACCACTACTGACCGAGCTGGCCGAGTCCTAAACGACATAACTGCTCGACTTGATCCGTGGCAGGTGGTGAAGGAACCAACAAGAGGGTAAAACCTACTTGACCTCATCCTCACCAATGTACCTGATGCAGTTGCAAGTGTCCATGACAATATTGGCAGGAGTGACCACTGCATAGTCCTTGTGGGGACGAAGTCCCGTCTTCACATTGAGGATACCCTCCATCATGTTGTGTGGCACTACCACTGTGCTAAATGGGATAGGTTCAGAACAGATTTAGCAACTCAAAACTGGGACTGGGCATCCGTGAGGCGCTGTGGGCCATCATCAGCAGCAGAATTGTATTCAGCCACAATCTGTAACCTCATGGCCCGGCATATCCCCCACTCTACCATTACATCAAGCCAGGGGATCAACTCTGATTCAATGAAGAGTGCAGGAGGGCATGCCTGGAGCAGCACCAGGCATACCTCAAAATGAGGTGTCAACCTGGTGAAGCTACAACCCAGGATGACATGCATGCCAAACTGCATAAGCAGCATGTGATAGACAGAGCTAATCCCACAATCAATGGATCAGATCAATGTTCTGCAGTCTTGCCACATTTCTTTAAATTCATCCTTGGGTGTGAATATTGCTGGCAAGGTCAGTATTTGTTGCCCATCCCTAATTGTCCTTGAACTCAGTGGCTGCTCGGCCATTTCAGAGGGCAGTTAAGAGTCAACCATATTGCTGTGGATCTGGAGTCACATGTAGGCCAGACTGGTTAAAGACGGCAGATTTCCTTCCCTAAAAAACATTAGTGAACCAGATGTTTTTTTTTTTACTACCGTCCAGTAGATTCATGATTAGTATTAATGAGACTAACATTTTATTCTAGATTTATTAATTAATTGAATTTCAATAACCCCAGCTGTTGTGGGATTTGAAATCAAGTCTCCGCAGCATTAGTCCTGGCCTCTGGATTACTAGTCCAGTAACATTACCACTATGCTTCTGTCACCCGTAAAGTCAGGAATGCAGGTGAATAAATAAACAACTAACTGGAGGAGGATGCTCCACAAATATCCCCACCCTCAATGATGGGAATCCCAACATGTCAGTGCAAAAGGCAAAGCCGAAGCACTGGTAACCATCTTCTGCCAGAAGTAAATGATCCATTTCGGCCGCCTCCTGAGTTCTCTGCAGTCAGTCTTCAGACAATTCGATTCGCTCCACATGATATCAAGAAACGACTGAAGGCGCTGGAAACTGCAAAGGCTATGGGTCCTGACAACTTCCCAGCAATAGTACTGAAGACCTGTGCTCCAGAACTTGCTGCGCCCCTTCCAGTACAGCCACAACACTGGCATCTACCTGACAATGTGGAAAATGGCCCAGGTATGTCCTGTACACAAAAAGGACAAATCCAACCTGGCCAATTACCGTCCCTTCAGTCTACTCTCGATCATCAGCAAATTGATGGAAAGTATCGCTGACAGTGTTATCAAGTGGCACTTACTTAGCAATAACCAGCTCAGTTTGGATTCTGCCAGGGCCATTCAGCTCCTGACCTCATTACAGCCTTGGTCCAAGCATGGACAAAAGAGCTGAACTCCAGAGGTGAGGTGAGAGTGACTGCCCTTGACATCAAGGCAGCATTTGACTGTGTATGGCATTAAGGAGCCCTCGCAAAACTGGAGTCAATGGGAATCAGGGGAAAGCTCTCCATTGGTTGGAGTCATACCTAACACAAAGGAAGATGGTTGTGGTTGTTGGAGGTCAATCATCTCAGTCCCAGGACATCACTGCAGGAGTTCCTCAGGGTAGTGTCCTTGGTCCAACCATCTTCAGCTGCTTCATCAATGACCTTCCTTCAATCATAAGGTCAGAATTGGGGATGTTCAGTAGCATTTGCGATTCTTCAGATACTGAAGCAGTCTGTGCCTGCATGCAGCAAGACCTGGACAACATTTAAGCTTGGTCTGATAAGTGGCAAGTAATATTTGCGCCACTCAAGTGCCAGACAAAATTCTCAAACGAGAGAATGTAACCATCTCCCCTTGATGTTCAATGGCATTACAATCGCTGAATTCCCCTCCATCAACATCCTGGGGGTTAACATTGACCAGAAACTGAACTAGCCCAGCCACATAAATACTGTGGCTACAAGAGCAGGTCAGGGGCTGGGAATTCTGCAGCGGGTAACTCACCTCCTGACTCCCCAAAGCCTGTCCGTCCATCGACAAAGCATATGTCAGGAGTCTGATGGAATACTCTCAACTTATTGGGAGGATATTGAGAGACCTTGGAGTGCATGTACACAGGTCCCTGAATGTGACAGGACAGGTAGATAGAGTGGTGAAGAAGGCATATGGAATGCTTTCCTTTATTGGCCGAGGTATAGAATTCAAAAGCAGGGATGTAATGCTGGAACTGTATAAAATGCTGGTTAGGCCACAGCTGGAGTATTGCGTACAGTTCTGGTCACCACATTACAGGAAGGACATAATTGCTCTGGAGAGAATACAGAGGAGATTTACAAGAATGTTACCAGGGCTCGAAAGTTGCAGCTATGAGGAAAGATTGGATCGGCTAGGGTTGTTTCCCTTAGAACAGAGGAGGCTGAGGGGTGACTTAATTGAGGTGTACAAAATTATAAACGCCTAGATTGAGTAGACAGGAAGGACCTGTTTCCCCTGATGGAGAGGTCAATTACTAGAGGGCACAGATTTAAGGTGATTGGTAGGAGGATTAGAGGGGACATGAGGAAAAACATTTTCACCCAGAGGGTGGTGGGTGTCTGGAATTCACTGCCAGGAACGGTGGTGGAGGCAGAAACCCTCAATTCTTTTAAAAGGTACCTGGACATGCACCTGAAGTGCTGTCACCTGCAAGGCTACGGACCAGGTACTGGAAGGTGGGATTCGATTGGGTGGCTAATTTCTATTTTTGTTTTTTCTCGGCCGGCACGGACTCAATGGGCTGAATGGCCTCCTTCTGTGCCATAATTTTTCTAAGGTTTGTCTGGATGAGTGCAGTTGCAACAACACTCAGAAAGCCTGCCACCATCCATTAAGTCTGGAATAAAAAAGTTAGTTTCAGTAATTGAGACCATGAAATGACTTGATTGTCGTAAAAATCAATCTGTTTCACTGAGGGAAGGAAATCTGCCGCCCTTACCTGGTCTGGCCTACATGTGACTGGAGACCCACAGCAATGTGGCTGATTCTTACATGTCCTGTGAAGTGGCCAGCAAGCCACTCAGTTGTATTCAAGAAGGCAGCTCACCCCCCACCTTCTCGGGGGCATTTCGGGACAGTCAATAAATGCTGGCCTAGCCAGAGACACTCACGTCCCATGAATGAATAAAAAAAATATTCTCAGTGCATGTGCCGGTCATGTTTTATACATGTAGAGTCCTCTGTACCTGTCTATCTGTGTGTGTGTTGGATATGGTAGGTGCAGTGGAACTTCAATTAGCAGTGATGCCTCACTGTCTGAACAAGGGTTGGGTGCCATTCCCCGAACCAGGGGCAAGAGTCTGGTACGCTTGGGGGTGGAGGATGTAGAGTCCGCTGGGACACCCTCCCCAGCCCTCCACCCTGTGCCCACTCTAGCACGCTCGATGTGGTTCTAATTCTGATGCCATTTGGCAGCTTCTCATGGCAGATGCTATTCACAGAGACCCAGCTTGGGCTGCGCTATTTAATTGAGGTTTTGTGTCCATCATTGCTAGTATTTTTAGTAACCAGCAATTTAGATGTCTGTAATTTCTCATCCAGTTTAAAACCAGGAGTGCAGTGACAGGGTGCAGGGATGGGCTGTTCCACCAGTCCTGGGTTCTGTGTGATATCTCTGGCAAACAGTGTTCTCTTCTGTTCCAAGTCTAATCCTTGAGTTTCTAGTGTAGGGGCCTGCCTGTCAACTATTTCCCTGGTCCCACTGAGTGCTGATAACAGCTGGCAAATTGGCTCTGAATCCAGCTGCTGACTTTATTCTAAGCCCAACGCTTAGGCCCTGCTTCAAGCTGGCTGTGGAGTTTGTCAAATGAAAGTCCTGGGATTTACAAAGGAAGGTTTGAGACGTCTGCTCTCCAGAAGCTCCAGAGGACATGTCTGCAGCTTCTGAGAGAATTAATGGTGAAGCTACTGGCATCTGAATGGAGAGGAAAGTGACTAGCCCTGGTCTGTGTGTGTGCCAGGGCGCAGGCCCTGGTCTGTGTCTGTGTGTGTCTGTGTCTGTGTCTGTCTGTGTCTGTCTGTGTGTGTCTGTCTGTGTGTGTCTGTCTGTGTGTGTCTGTCTGTGTGTGTCTGTCTGTGTGTCTGTGTCTCTGTGTGTCGGGGCGCAGGCCCTGGTCTGTGTGTGTGTCGGAGCACGGCCCTGGTCTGTGTGTGTGTGTGTGTGTGTGTGTGTGTCGGGGCGCGGGCCCTGGTCTGTTTGTGTGTGTGTGTGTCGGGGTGCGGGCCCTGGTGTGTGTGTGTGTGTGTGTGTGTGTGTGTGTGTGTGTGTGTGTGTGTGTGTGTGTGTGTCGGGGCGCGGGCCCTGGTCTGTGTGTGTGTCGGGGCGCGGGCCCTGGTCTGTGTCTGTGTGTGTGTGTCGGGACGTGGGCCCTGGTCTGTGTCTGTGTGTGTGTGAGAGCACGGCCCTGGTCTGTGTGTGTGTGTGTGTGTGTGTGTGTGTGTGTGTGTGTGTGTCGGGGCGCGGGCCCTGGTCTGTGTGTGTGTGTCAGAGCACGGCCCGTGTGTGTGTGCGTGTGTGCGTGCGTGCGCGCGCGCCCTGGTCTGTGTGTGTGTTGGGGCGCGGGCCCTGGTCTGTGTCTGTGTGTGTGTGTCGGGACGTGGGCCCTGGTCTGTGTCTGTGTGTGTGTGAGAGCACGGCCCTGGTCTGTGTCTGTGTGTGTGTCGGGGCGCGGGCCCTGGTCTGTGTGTGTGTGTCAGAGCACGGCCCGTGTGTGTGTGCGTGCGTGTGTGCGTGCGTGCGCGCGCGCCCTGGTCTGTGTGTGTGTGTCGGGGCGCGGGCCCTGGTCTGTGTGTGTGTGTGTCGGGACGCGGGCCCTGGTCTGTGTCTGTGTGTGTGTGTGTGTCACAGCACGGCCCTGGTCTGTGTCTGTGTGTGTGTGTGTGTGTGTCACAGCACGGCCCTGGTCTGTGTCTGTGTGTGTCGGGGCGCGGGCCCTGGTCTGTGTGTGTGTCGGGGCGCGGGCCCTGGTCTGTGTGTGTGTGTGTCGGGACGCGGGCCCTGGTCTGTGTCTGTGTCTGTGTGTGTGTGTGTGTGTGTGTGTCACAGCACGGCCCTGGTCTGTGTCTGTGTGTGTCACAGCACGGCCCTGGTCTGTGTGTGTGTGTGTGTGTGTCACAGCACGGCCCTGGTCTGTGTCTGTGTGTGTCGGGGCGCGGGCCCTGGTCTGTGTGTGTGTCGGGGCGCGGGCCCTGGTCTGTGTGTGTGTGTGTCGGGACGCGGGCCCTGGTCTGTGTCTGTGTCTGTGTCTGTGTCTGTGTGTGTGTGTGTGTGTGTGTGTGTGTGTGTGTGTGTCACAGCACGGCCCTGGTCTGTGTCTGTGTGTGTCACAGCACGGCCCTGGTCTGTGTCTGTGTGTGTGTGTCGGGGCGCGGGCCCTGGTCTGTGTGTGTGTCGGGGCGCGGGCCCTGGTCTGTGTGTGTGTGTGTGTGTGTGTCGGGGGGCGGGCCCTGGTGTGTGTGTGTGTGTGTGTGTGTGTGTGTGTGTGTGTGTGTGTGTGTGTGTGTGTGTGTGTGTCGGGGCGCGGGCCCTTGTGTGTGTGTGTGTGTGTGTGTGTGTGTGTGTGTGTCAGAGCACGGCCCTGGTCTGTGTGTGTGTGTGTCGGGGCGCGGGCCCTGGTCCTGTGTTTTGGGTATCTACCTCGGGATTGGGGTTTATTGGCTGAGCTTGTTCCACTCTTTCACAGGATATGGGCGTCATTGGCTGGACCAGCATTTATTGCCCATCCCTTGTTGCCTTCGAGAAGGTGATGATGAGCTGCCTTGTTGAATATAACTGAGTAGCTTTCTAGGCTATTTCAGGAGCCTGTTAAAAAGTCAACCACATTGCTGTGGGTCTGGTATCACACATAAGCCAGACCAGGTAAGGCAGCAGATTTCCTTCCCCTTCGTGAAGCAGATGGGTTTTTACGACAATCCGGTGGTTTCATTTTCACCATTACTGAGACTAGTTTTTATCCCAGGTTTATCTAATTAACTGAATTTAAATTCCCCAGCTGCCTTGTTGGAATTTGAACTCATGCCTCAGGAGCATTTATCCAGACCTCTGAATTACTCATTTAGTAACATAAGCACGATGCTTACCCGCTCCATTATAATTCCCCATGCCTGCTCCGGGGACGATGTTGATTGGGGTGCACTGATTTCCACTCCTTTCCACACAGTGAAATGGAGAACAGCCCTCTTCCTCATCACTGCCCCCAATGTGCTGACTCTCGCTGGGGTATACTTCCACAGGCACTCCTCGCTTTCCAAGGCCTCTTCCGTGTCTGCACACTTTGTGTGACCCAGAATGGTGATTATTGAAAGGATATTGAACCATATGGGGCATCACGGGAAGCTCAGTATTTAATTAACTGCCAGCCCATCCAGTGATCAGGAACCCAGGAAATGAGTCCATGTGAGCAGTCAGGAATTTACTGAGGGCTAGTGTAATTTCACCACCTCATGCCACACAGTTGGAGGCCATTTGGCCCATTGTACCAGTGCTGGCTCTTTGAAAGAGCTATCCAATTAGTCCCACTCCCCTGCTCTTTCTCCCCTTCATGTATTTATCCAATTCTCTTTTGAAAGTTACTCTTGAACCTGCTTCCACCGCCCTTTCAGACAGCGTGTTCCAGATCACAACAACTCCCTGTGGAAACACATTTCTCCTCGTCTTCCCCCTCTGGCTCTGATGAAAGATCATCGACCTGAAACGTTAACTCTGTTTCTCTGTCCATGGATGCTGCCAGACCTGACTAGTAGTTCCAGCAGTTTCTATTTATTATTTGGGTTTTATTATTGATAGACTATTCCCATTTGTGATTCAGATCCTGTCTGGAATCGGAACTCGTTTGAGACAGATGCAGACTTGCCTTCGGGCTGGATGAGGGTGCGGGACACCTCGGGGACCTATTACTGGCACATTCCCACAGGAACAACTCAATGGGAACCACCACCTCCCCCCTCCGACCAGGAACAGGGATCTCAGAAGCCCACTGCCATGTCACAGTGCACAACTCCCTTGGCGGAGCAGCAGGTAATTGCAGCAGGTTGTAAGGTTGGGGTCGGTTGATGGTGGAGGAGACACTCCAGTCTGGAGGAGAGACAGCTCAGAGGGGCTGACATGGGATGGAAGAAGAAAGCTGAAAACAAGACTTCAGAAATCTGAGATGGACATGGGGAGAAGGTGGGTAGAATATAACATAAGAAATAGGATCAGGAGTAAACCATGTGGCCTCTCAAGCCTGCTCCGCCATTCAATATGATCATTGGTGATCCTCGGCCTCGAATATACTCAATGATGGAGCATCCACACCCCTCTGGGATAGAGAATTCCAAAGCTTCACAACCTTCTGACTGAAGAAGTTTCTCCTCATCTCAGTCTGAAATGATTGGCCCCTTATCCTGAGACTGTGCCCCTGTGTTCTAGATTCCCTGACCAGTGGAAATAATCTCAGTGTCTCCAGTCCCTTCAGAATCTTGTATTAGATTGACTCTCATTCTTCTAAACTCCAGAAAGTATAGGCCCAATTTACTCAGCCTCTCATCAAAGGACAACCCTCTCATCCCAGGGACCAATCTGATGAACCTAGGTGGGGTTAGGGGATATGGGGCGAAGGTGGGTGGTTAAAATTTAAGGAATTGCTGTGTGAATAACTTTTTTCTTGTCTGCCCTCCACATTCCCTCCCACCGTATGTCTGTGTTTCCCAAATTGTCCTGCGCCCTGTGTTGCTCCCTCCCGCCATATTGTTGTCATCACTTCCCATGCCCATGACCCTTTGGGATATTGTTCCAGCTGACTTGGACTGGTTTGGCTGAGAGTGAGAAGTGTGACGGCATCGATGTGTGGAAGGCAAGTTCTTATTTATTTCGAGTGTGTTTGTAGCGTGCAAGTTGATGGTAGAAATTACTTTGTAGAAAAGAATGCAGTTTGAGGTAGAGATGAGCCAGGGACTAATACGCTGGCGGAACAAGCCAAGGGTGGGGGTGGAATGGTCTCTTCCTGTTCCCAATGGCTCTTCGCCCCGATGCAAACCAGGCAATGTCCCAGCTCCACTGTAAATGTATTGGAATTTATACCCACTTCACTCCATCCCTGATTTCCCCATGGGATTGAGGTTGGGGTTGGAGCATGGACATTGAGTGGTGCTGAGCATCTGTCCCCACAATCCTGAACAAACTGCTCCACAAGGTGAAACCCATCTGCTGCTTGGTAGTGAGTGATCCTCACGGATACTGCAGCCCTTCCTCAGGGCTTCTGGTATCAGCAGCTCCGGCCAAATAAAACCCATTGGGCAGAAGAATAAGAAAGTCTTGCATTTATATAGAGCCTTTTGCAACCTCAGGCTATCCCAAAGCAATTTGCAGCTTTACATTTTGAGGCATAGTCACTGTTGTGATCTAGGAATGTGCACAGCAAGATCCAACAAACAGCAATGTGGTAATGGCCAGATAATCTGTTTTTAGTCATATTGGTTGGAGGATCAACCTTGACCACATAACACTGGGGAGAGCTCCCCTGCTGCTCTTTGAATAGTATCATGGTTTAATTTTACATCCGAAAGATAGCACTTCTGACAGTGCCACGCTCCCGCAGTGCCGCCTCCTCTGATAGTACTACCCTCCCACAGTGCCGCCCTCCCACACTGCTGCCGCCTCCAACAGTGCCACGCCGCTACAGTAATATTGCTGGTGGGTTAACAGTATTCACATGGTAATTTTCTGTGTCCCTATTTGGGACGGAGAATCTAATTATAGTTTCCCTACCACTGATGTCAGACTCAGTGGTCTGTGATTACCTGGTTTATCCCTGCACTTCTCCTGTAGCCAGAGAGGATTTGAAAATTTGTGTCAGAGCCCCTGCAATCTCCTCCCTTGCCTCATAGCAGCCTGGGATACATCTCATCTGGGCCTGGGATGGCAGTGGCTTAGTGGTAATATCACTGGACTAGTAAGCCAGAGACCCAGGGTATTTCTTTGGGGACATGGGTTCAAATCCCACCACAATAGAAACATAGAAAAATAGGAGCAGGAGTAGGCCATTCGGCCCTTGGAGCCTGCTCCACCATTCAATACAATCATGGCTGATCATCCAAACTCAGTACCCTGTTCCTGCTTTCTCCCCATATCCCTTGATCCCTTTAGCCCTAAGAACTATATCTAACTCTTTCTTGAATATATTTAATGATTTGGCCTCAATTGCTTTCTGTGGTAGAGAATTCCACAGGTTCACCACTCTCTGAGTGAAGAAATCTCTCCTCATCTCAGTCCTAAGTGACTTACCCCTTATCCTTAGACTGTGATCCCTGGTCCTGGACTCCCCCCACCATCGACAACATCCTTCTTGCATCTAGTCTGTCCAGTCCTGTTAGAATTTTGTAGGTTTCAAAGAGATCCCCTCTCATTCTTCTCAACTCTAGCCAATACAAGCCTAATCGACCCAATCTCTCTTCATACATCAGTCCTGCCATCCCAGGAATCAGTCCGGTGAACCTTCCCTTCACTGCACTCCCTCCAGAGCAAGAACATCCTTCTTCAGATAAGGAGACCAACACGGCACACAATACTCAAGGTGTGGTCTCACCAAGGCCTTGTATAATTGCAGTAAGATATCCCTGCTCCTGTACTCAAATCCTCTCGCTATGAAGGTCAACATACCATTTGCCTTCTTAACTGCCTGCTGCGCCTGAATGCTTACTTTCAGCGACTGGTGCACAAGGATATCCAGGTCTCGCACCTCCCCCTTTCCCAATCTATCGCCGTTCAGATAATCTGCCTTCCTGTTTTTGCCTCCAAAGTGGATAACCTCATTTAGCCACGTTACACTGCATCTGACATGTATTTGCTCACTCACTCAACCTGTTCAAATCATACTGGAGCTTCTCTGCATCCTCCTCACAGATGTCAGGCTAACCGGTCTATGTTTTCTCTCTACCTCCTTTTTTAAATAGTGGGGTTACATTAGCTGCCCTCCAATCCGTTGGAACTGTTCCAGAGTCTATAGAATTTTGAAAAATGACCAGCAATGCATCTACTATTTCTAGAGCCACTTCCTTAAGTACTCTGGGATGTAGATTATCAGGCCCGGGGGATTTATCGACCTTCAATCCCATCAATTTCCCTAACACCATTTCCCTACTAATACTGTTTTCAGACAGTTCCTCCTTCTCACTAGACCCGATGTTCCCCAACATTTCTAGGAGGTAATTTGTGTCCTTCTTTGTGAAGACAGAAGCAAAGTATGTATTTAATTGGTCTGCCATTTCTTATTATAAATTCCCCTGTTTCTGGTGGAATTTGAATTCAATTAATAAATCTGGAATTAAAAAGCTAGCCCAATGAAACCATTGTCGATTGTTGTAATAACTAATCTTCACTAATGTCTCTTAGGGAAGGAAATCTGCTGTCCTTATCTGGTCTGGCCTGCATGTGACTCCAGACCCACAGCAATGTGGTTGACTCTTAAATGCCCTCTGAAATGGCCTAGCAAGCCACTCAATAGTATCTAACCGCTATGAGGTCAAACAAACAGAATGAAACCGGACGGACCACCCGGCATCGACCTAGGCACCGGAAATGTCAACAGCAAACCCAGCCCTGTCGACCCTGCAAAGTCCTCCTTACTAGCATCTGGGGGCTTGTGCCAAAGTTGGGAGAGCTGTCCCACAGACTAGTCAAGCAACAGCCTGACAGAGTCATAGTCACGGAATCATACCTTACAATGGCCCAGATACCACCATCACCACCCTGGGTATGTCCGGGGCAGGACAGACCCAGCAGAGGTGGCGGCACAGTGGTATACAGTACGGAGGGAGTTGCCCTGGGAGTCCTCAACATCGACTCCTGACCCCAGGAAGTCTCATGGCGTCAGGTCAAACATGGGCAAGGAAACCTCCTGCTGATTACCATCTACTGCCCTCCCTCAGCTGATGAGTCAGTACTCCTCCATGTTGATCAGTACTTGGAAGAAGCACTGAGGGTGGCAAAGGCTCAGAATGTACTCTGGGTGGGGGATTTCAATGTCCATCACCAAGAGTGGCTCGGTAGCACCACTACTGGCCGAGTCCTAAAGGACATAGCTGCTAGACTGGGTATGCGACAGGTGGTGAAGGAACCAACAAGAGGGAAAAACATATTTGACCTCGTCCTCACCAATCTGCCTGCCACAGGTGCATCTGTCCATGACAGTATTGGTAGGAGTAACCACTGCACAGTCCTTATGGAGATGAAGTCCCGCCTTCACCTTGAGGATACCCTCCATCATGTTGTGTGGCACTACCACCATGCTAAATGGAATAGATTTCGGACAGCTATAGCAATGCAAAACTGGGCATCCATGAGGCGCTGTGCGCCATCAGCAGCAGCAGAATTGTGCTCAACCACAATCTGTAACCTCATGGCCCGGCATATCCCCCACTCTAACATTACCATCAAGCTGGGGGACCAACCCTGGTTCAATGAAGAGTGCAGCGGGGCAGGCCAGGAGCAGCACCAGGCATACCTCAAAATGAGGTGTCAACCTGATGAAGCTACAGCCCAGGACTATCTGCGTGCCAAACTGCGTAAGCAGCATGTGATAGACAGAGCTAAGCGATCCCATAACCAACGGATCAGATCTAAACTCTGCAGACCTGCCATATGCAGCCATGAATGGTGATGGACAATTAAATAATTGGAGGAGGTGGCTCCTCAAATATCCCCATCCTCAATGATGGGGGAGCCCAGCACATCAGTGCAAAAGATAAGGCTGAAGCATTTGCAACTATCTTCAGCCAGAAGTGCCGAGTTGATGATCCATCTCTGCCTCCACCATCCACAAGGCACAAGTCAGGAGTGTGATGGAATACTCTCCACTTGTCTGGATGGGTGCAGCTCCAACAACACTCAAAAAGCTCAACACCATCTCGGGCAAAGCAGCCCGCTTGATTGGCACCCCATCCACAAATATTCACTTGGGTTGCATTAGAGTGCTACAGTGGAAGTTTGGTAACTGAGGATCATTAAGGGTTAATTTTATCATAAATCTAATCTGTCTTTTATTGAGCAGATCAACTTAACAGTTGCTGTTAGGTTTGGAGAAGGTGAGTTTTAGACCAGCTTTAAACAGGGTTCACTCAGGCTCTGCTTGCAGCTGCACCTTGTTAATTAGAGAATTGGCTTGAACCAGTTTTCAGGGGGCTAGAGTCAGTCAGTATAAAAGTGAGCCATCTTACAGTGCTGACTTTGTTTGCATTGGAGTGCTGACTTGGGTTACATTAGAGTGCTACAGTGGAAGTTTGGTAACTGAGGAAGTTCGGTAAGGAGGGAGTGAGGAGCTCCTTTCATTTCCAACCTGTCCTCAGAGTGAGGGGAGCCGAGAGCTTCCAAAGAGCACAGCTGACTGGGAGAAGACTTGGAGGGTGGAGTTCCAGACCGGTAAGTATAAAAAACTTACCTCTGGTTAAAAAAAACTGAAAGTGACGTCACAGGAAAGCTGTGACCTGATTGGCTGGTAGGGAATTTTTTTTACTGAATTTGAAAATAAAACATTGATAAAAGTTGATTAAAACCCTAATTAACTAATTAATAAGTAGAATAACTAAACCAGAGGGAGGAGATTACTGTATTTAGCATTTAATATTTATAGTAGGAATCTAGCACTAGGGACCATATAGTTATTATAACAATTTAGTAAGGATTTAATAAGTATTTATTTATCTTAAATTAATTTATTAACTAGTGCTAGAAATGTCAGTTAGAGGGGTGAAGTGCTTCACCTGTGAGATGTGGGAGGTCTGTGACATTTCCAGCGTTCCGGACGGCTACATCTGCAGGAAGTGTACCCAGTTGAAGCTCCTCACAGACCGCATGGATCAGTTGGAGCGGCAACTGGATGCACTTAGGAGCATGCAGGTGACAGAAAGCGTCATAGACAGGAGTTTTAGAGAAGTGGTTACACCCAAGGTGCAGGCAGATAGATGGGTGACCGCGAGAAAGGGCAGGCAGTCAGTGCGTGAAGCCCCTGTGGCTATCCCCCTCTCTAACAAGTATACCATTTTGGATACTGTTGGGGGGGATGGCCTATCAGGGGAAAACAGCAGCAGCCAGAGCAGTGGCACCACGGCTGGCACTGTTGTTCAGCAGGGAGGGACAAAGCACAGAAGAGTAATAGTTATAGGGGACTCTTTGTAGTATATATAAATGATTTGGAGGAAAATGTAGCTGGTCTGATTAGTAAGTTTGTGGACGACACAAAGGTTGGTGGTGTTGCGGATAGTGATGAGGATTGTCAGAGGATGCAGCAGGATAGAGATTGGTTGGAGACTTGGGCGGAGAAATGGCAGATGGAGTTTAATCTGGACAAATGTGAGGTAATGCATTTTGGAAGGTCTAATGCAGGTGGGAGGTATACAATAAATGGCAGAACCCTTGGGAGTATTGACAGGCAGAGAGATCTGGGCGTACAGGTCCGCAGGTCACTGAAAGTGGCAACGCAGGTGGATAAGGTAGTCAAGAAGGCATACGGCATGCTTGCCTTCATTGGTCGGGACATAGAGTATAAAAATTGGCAAGTCATGCTGCAGCTGTACAGAACTTTAGTTAGGCCACACTTAGAATACTGCGTACAATTCTGGTCGCCACACTACCAGAAGGACGTGGAGGCTTTGGAGAGAGTACAGAAGAGGTTTACCAGGATGTTGCCTGGTCTGGAGGGCATTAGCTATGAGGAGAGGTTGGATAAACTCGGATTGTTTTCACTGGAACGACGGAGGTGGAGGGGCGACATGATAGAGGTTTACAAAGTTATGAGCAGCATGGACAGAGTGGATAGTCAGAAGCTTTTTCCCAGGGTGGAAGAGTCAGTTACTAGGGGACATAGGTTTAAGGCGCGTGGGGCAAAGTTTAGAGGGGATGTGCGAGGCAAGTTCTTTACACAGAGGGTGGTGAGTGCCTGGAACTTGCTGCTGGGGGAGGTGGTGGACGCAGGTACGATAGCGACGTTTAAGAGGCACCTTGACAAATATATGAATAGGATGGGAATAGAGGGATACAGTCCCCGGAAGTGCAGAAGGCTTTAGTTTAGGCAGGCATCAAAATCGGCACAGGCTTGGAGGGCTGAATGGCCTGTTCCTGTGTTGTACTGTTCTTTGTTTTCTGCCTCCATCCCCACCCCCTCCTCTCATCTTGAATAGAGGGGTTATATTTGCTATTTTCCAGTTTGATGGAACCTTTCCAGAATCTCGCAAAGTTTGAAAAGTTAACATCAACGCATCTACTACCTCAATAGCCACTACTTTTAAGATCCTAGGATGAAGCTCATCAGGACCCGGGGACTTGTCAGTCTGCAGCTCCATCGGTTTGATCAGCACCTCTTCCCTGGTGATTGTAATTTCATCAAGTTCCTCTCTTCCTTCCACCTCCTGATTTACAGCTATTACTGGAATGTTTATTGTATCCTCTATAGTGAAGACAGAAGCAAAATATTTGTTCATTTTGCCATTTCCTTATTATCTATTAACTCCCCATTCTCATTCTCTAGAGGACCAACACTCTACTTACTCTTTTCCTTTTTAAATTCCCGTAGAAACTCTTGCAATCCGTTTTTACATTTCTAGCTAGCTTCCTCTCATACTCTTAATTTCTTTCTCCTGATTAACCTTTTAGTCATTCCCTGCTATTCTTTGTATTCTGACCAATCATCTGACATGCCACTCATCTCTGCGCAATTATTTGCTTTGCACTTAAGTTTGATGCTTTCCTTAACCACGGAGGTTGGGTCCTCCTCTTTGTATAGTAGAAATATACTTACTCTGAGTATTCTGAAATATCCCCTTAAATATCTGTCACTGCTTCTCTATTGAACTGTCTCCTAGCCTAGTAACTCCAGTTCACTCGGTTGGGATTGATACAGGGCTATGGAGAGAGTGCGGGGCAGTGGGATTAGTTTGGGACTGAAACAAGGCTATGGGGAGAGTGCGGGGCAGTGGGCTTAGTTTGGGATTGATACAGGGCTATGGGGAGAGAGCAGGGCAGTGGGATTAGTTTGGGATTGATACAGGGCTATGGGGAGAGTGCGGAGCAGTGGGATTAGTTTGGGACTGAAACAAGGCTATGGGGAGAGTGCGGGGCAGTGGGCTTAGTTTGGGATTGATACAGGGCTATGGGGAGAGAGCAGGGCAGTGGGATTAGTTTGGGATTGATACAGGGCTATGGGGAGAGTGCGGGGCAGTGGGATTAGTTTGGGATTGATACAGGGCTGGAAGGACCTGATTAAATAACCTGTTCTGCAAACATCTGTTGTTCTAATCTGTCTAGCGAGAGGAGGAGGGCTTGAAAGATATCGTGAAAATGTGGATAGGTGAGGTTGGGTGTACAGGGGAAGGGGTGGGGTTTGGGTACAGGGGAACGGGTTGGGGTTCAGGGAGAAGGGGCGGTTTGGGGGTACAGTAGGAGGCTACAGGGTTGCGGGAAGAAGGGAATAGGGCGGGGTTGAGGGAATGGGATGGGGTTGCGATACAGGGGGAGGGGGCAGGGTTGGGGCACGAGGGTGAGAGGACGGGGTTGGGGGAAGGGGGGGCGGAGTTGAGGGGTGGGGCCAGGGGGCGGAGTTGAGGGGTGGGGCCAGGGGGCGGAGTTGAAGGGTGGGGCCAGGGGGGGCGGAGTTGAGGGGTGGGGCCAGGGGGCGGAGTTGATTGGGGAGATGGGTTGTAGAGGGGAAGGTTGATGGATAGTGAGAGGTGGTTGGTTGGATGGAGTTAACCTATGAAAAAGGAGGTGAGTCTGTTGGGCTTTTCCTTTATCAACGATATCTCCTTTTTTTTATTCTTTCATCCCTAATTGCCCTTCAGAAGGTTGTGGTGAGCTGCCTTCTTGAACCGCTGCAGTCCTTGGGGTAAAGGTGCACCCTCAGTGCTGTTAGGGAGGGAGTTCCAGGATTTTGATCCAACGACAGTGAAGGAACGGAGATATAGTTCCCAGTCAGGATGGTGTGTGGCTTGGACAGGAACTTGCAGGTGGTGGTGTTCCCATACATCTGCTGCCCTTGTCCTTCTAGGTGGTGGAGGTCGCGGGTTTGGAAGGTGTTGTTGAAGGAGCCTTGGTGCATTGTTGCAGTGCACACTGCTGCCACTGTGCATCAGTGGTGGAGGGAATGAATTGGAGTTGATTGGGGAGATGGGTTGGAGAGGGGAAGTGGGTTCAAGTGGGCTGTTTTGTCTTGGATGGTGTCGAGCTTCTTGAGTGTTATTGGAGCTGCACCCATTCAGGCAAGTGGAGAGTATTCCATCACACTCCTGACTTGTGCCTTGTAGATGGTGGACAGGCTTTGAGGAGTCAGGAGGTGAGTTACTCGCCGCAGGATTCCTAGCCTTTGACCTGCTCTTGTAGCCATGGTATTTATATAGCTACTCGAGTTCAGTTTCTGGTCAATGGTAGCCCCTAGGATGTTGATAGTGAGGGATTCAGCGATGGTAATGCCATTGAATGTCAAGGGAAGATTATTAGATTCTCTCTTTTTGGAGATGGTCATTGCCCTGCACTTGTGTGGCGCAAATGTTACTTATCAACCCAAGCCTGGATATTGTCCAAGATTGCTGCATTTCTACACAGACTGCTTCAGAATCTGAGGAGTCGTGAATGGTGCTGAACATTGTGCAATCATCAGCGAACATCCCCACTTCTGACCTCATGATTGGAGGAAGGTCAATGGTTGGGCCTAGGGCACTACCCTGAGGAACCCCTGCAGTGATGTCCTGGAGCTGAGATGATTGACCTCCAACAACCACAACCACCTTCCTTTATACTAAGTATGACTCCAACCAGCGGAGCGTTTTCCCCCTGATTCTCATTGACTCCAGTTTTGCTAGGGCTCCTGGATGCCATACTCGGTCAGATGCTGCCTTGATGTCGACAGCCGTCACTCTCACCTCACCTCTTGCGTTCAGCTCTTTTGTCCATGTTTGAACCAAGGCTATAATGAGGTCAGGAGCTGAGTGGCCCTGGCAGAACCCAAACTGAGAGTCACTGAGCAGGTTATTGCTAAGCAAGTGCTGCTTGATAGCACTGTCGACAACATCTTCCACCACTCTGCTCCTTTTCATTGTTGTAAGGTGTTTGGGAACTTCTAATGAGCTGAAATTTATTCCTTCCCCAGGAGGTGCCCACCACAACTGAGACCTCAGATACCAGTCTGAAAGAGTTTGAGGGGGCGACGTTACGATACGCATCCCTAAATCTGGGGTGAGTGAACATCAGACCTTTGGAATGTTCTGGTTAGTAATGGGAGTTGAGGCAGTCAGCAATGTAGAGGAATGGGCCTGTACATTTCAATCATTGATATGGTCATGCTTTAATCATGTCCTTGTCCATCGCCCCCAACCAAAAGCTTAGTAAACTGTTCACTAACTGCCAACTCCCTGTCTAATGGTCATGCCAGGGTCTGTGAACTCCCAGTGTCATTTACCAGCTGCTACTCTGGCCTTCAGTCTGATATGACTCCATCTTTGAACCCCGAGTCTGAGAGCTGACCTGCCAGTGCATGAATAGTTTCACTTGGCATGAGGTGGGGGGAACTTGGTGCAAATTGGGAACCAGGTGCAGGGAGGTGCATTAGTAGTGTGGAGGCCCAGGCTGCACTGGTTAGTATTTGATAATGTTTGGAAAATTAATAAAAATTTATTTTAACTTTTTTCTTTTCTCTCAGTGGTCAAGCAGAAGAGGATAATTACAAGAAGATCCTAAACATTGATGATGAATCAAAGGTGAGGAAAAAGAACTTTCCTTTGTTACGTTTGTGCAATATTTCCGTATCTGAAATTCAGAAATCAGTTCAACGATCAGTTGTTTTTTGTCTCCTTTTTTTGCCTCCCTTTCCTGACTCCAACTGGGGACAAGTTCCACACAGACCTGTGGCACTCTGATTATACCCTGTCCAATTAAACATGTCCAAGACAGGTACAGCACGGGGTTAGATACAGAGTAAATCTCCCTCTACAGTGTCCCCATCAAACACTCCCAGGACAGGTACAGCACGGGGTTAGATACAGAGTAAATTTCCCTCTACACTGTCCCCATCAAACACTCCCGGTACAGGTACAGCACAGGGTTAGATACAGAGTAAAACTCCCTCTACACTGTCCCCATCAAACACTCCCAGGACAGGTACAGCACGGGGTTAGATACAGAGTAAAGCTCCCTCTACACTGTCCCCATCAAACACTCCCAGGACATTGGGATACTGAGGGTCTGGTCAGGACAAAGAAGGAGGCATATGTCAGGTATAGGCAGCTGGGATTGAGCAAGTCCCTCGAGAAGTATAGGGGATGTAGGACCACACTTAAGAAGAAAATTAGGAGGGCGAAAAAGGGCCATGAGATTTCCTGGCAGATAAGATAAAGGAAAATCCTAAAAGATTCTATAAGTATATTAAGAGTAAAAGGGTAGCAAGGGAGAGAGTAGGTCCCCTTAAAGATCAGTGTGGCAATCTATGTGTGGAGCCACGGGAAATGGGCGAGGTCTTAAATGAATATTTCTCATCCGTATTTACCGTGGAGAAGATCATGGAAGCTAGTGAGTTCAAGGGAGGGAACACCGATATCCTGGAGCATGTCAACATTACAAAGGAGGAGGTGTTGGAGGTATTGAAGCGCATCAAGGTGGATAAATCCCCAGGGCCTGACCAGGTGTACCCTAGGATGCTATGGGAAGCAAGGGAGGAGATTGCTGGGACCCTGGCAGAGATTTTTGTATCATCGTTAGCCATGGGTGAGGTGCCGGAAGACTGGAGGATAGCTAATGATGTGCCTTTATTGAAGAAGGGCAGCAGGGATAAGCCACGGAACTACAGGCCGGTGAGCCTTACATCAGTGGTGGGAAAGTTATTGGAAGGTATTCTGAGAGACTGGATTTATATCCATCTGGAAAGGCATGGTCTGATTAGGGATAGTCAGCATGGCTTTGTGCGTGGGAAATCATGTCTCACGAATTTGATTGAGTTTTTCAAGGAGGTGACCAAGAGGATTGACGAGGGCAGGGCGATGGACGTTGTCTACATGGACTTTAGCAAGGCCTTTGACAAGGTCCCGCATGGTAGGCTGGTCCAGAAGATTCGAACACATGGGATCCAGGGTGAGCTAGCAAATTGGATACAAAATTGACTTGGTGATAGGAGGCAGAGGGTGATAGTGGAGGGTTGTTTTTCAGATTGGAGGCCGGTAACCAGTGGTGTGCCGTAGGGATCGGTGCTGGGCCCTCTGTTGTTTGTCATAGAACAAAGAACAAAGAAAATTACAGCACAGGAACAGGTCCTTCGTCCCTCCAAGCCTGCGCCGATCCAGATCCTCTATCTAAACATGTCACCTATTTTCTAAGGGCCTGTATCTCTTTGCTTCCTGCCCATTCATGTATCTGTCTAGATACATCTTAAAAGACGCTATCGTGCCCGCGTCTACCACCTCCGCTGGCAACGCGTTCCAGGCACCCACCACCCTCTGCGTAAAGAACTTTCCACGCATATCCCCCCTAAACTTTTCCCCTCTCACTTTGAACTCGTGACCCCTAGTAATTGAATCCCCCACTCTGGGGGAAAAAGCTTCTTGCTATCCACCCTGTCTATACCTCTCATGATTTTGTACACCTCAATCAGGTCCCCCCTCAACCTCCGTCTTTCTAATGAAAATAATCCTAATCTACTCAACCTCTCTTCATAGCTAGCGCCCTCCATACCAGGCAACATCCTGGTGAACCTCCTCTGCACCCTCTCCAAAGCATCCACATCCTTTTGGTAATGTGGCGACCAGAACTGCACGCAGTATTCCAAATGTGGCCGAACCAAAGTCTTATACAACTGTAACATGACCTGTCAACCCTTGTACTCAATACCCCGTCCAGTGAAGGAAAGCATGCCGTATGCCTTCTTGACCACTCCATTGACCTGCGTTGCCACCTTCAGGGAACAATGGACCTGAACACCCAAATCTCTCTGTACATCAATTTTCCCCAGGACTTTTCCATTTACTGTATCGTTCACTCTTGAATTGGATCTTCCAAAATGCATCGCCTCGCATTTGCCCTGATTGAACTCCATCTGCCATTTCTCTGCCCAACTCTCCAATCTATCTATATTCTGCTGTATTCTCTGACAGTCCCCTTCACTATCTGCTACTCCACCAATCTTAGTGTCGTCTGCAAACTTGCTAATCAGACCACCTATACTTTCCTCCAAATCATTTATGTATATCACAAACAACAGTGGTCCCAGCACGGATCCCTGTGGAACACCACTGGTCACACGTCTCCATTTTGAGAAACTCCCTTCCACTGCTACTCTCTGTCTCCTGTTGCCCAACCAGTTCTTTATCCATCTCGCTAGTACACCCTGGACCCCATGCGACTTCACTTTCTCCATCAGCCTACCATGGGGAACCTTATCAAACGCCTTACTGAAGTCCATGTACATGACATCTGCAGCCCTTCCCTCATCAATCAACTTTGTCACTTCCTCAAAGAATTCTATTAAGTTGGTAAGACATGACCTTCCCTGCACAAAACCATGTTGCCTATCACTGATAAGCCCATTTTCTTCCAAATGCGAATAGATCCTATCCCTCAGTATCTTCTCCAGCAGCTTCCCTACCACTGACGTCAGGCTCACCGGTCTATAATTACCTGGATTTTCCCTGCTACCCTTCTTAAACAAGGGGACAACATTAGCAATTCTCCAGTCCTCCGGGACCTCACCCGTGTTTAAGGATGCTGCAAAGATATCTGTTAAGGCCCCAGCTATTTCCTCTCTCGCTTCCCTCAGTAACCTGGGATAGATCCCATCCGGACCTGGGGACTTGTCCACCTTAATGCCTTTTAGAATACCCAACACCTCCTCCCTCCTTATGCCGACTTGACCTAGAGTAATCAAACATCTGTCCCTAACCTCAACATCCGTCATGTCCCTCTCCTCGGTGAGTACCGATGCAAAGTACTCGTTTAGAATCTCACCCATTTTCTCTGACTCCACGCATAACTTTCCTCCTTTGTCTTTGAGTGGGCCAATCCTTTCTCTAGTTACCCCATATATAATAATGACTTGGATGATTATTAAGTTTGCAGATGACACCAAAATTGGTGGTATAGTGGACAGTGAAGAAGGTTGTCTAAGGTTACAACAGGATATAGATCAACTGGAAAAGTGGGCAAGGGATTGGCAAATGGAATTTAACGCAGACAAGTGTGAAGTGATGCATTTTGGGAAGTTAAACCAGGGCAGGACATATACAGTTAAGGGCAGAGCCCAGGGGAGTGTTGTTGAGCAGAGAGACTTTGGGGTGCAAGTACATAGTTCCCTTAAAGTGGCAACACAGGTAGACAGGGTGGTGAAGAAGGCATATGGCATGCTTGCCTTCATCGGTCGAGGCATTGAGTACAAGGGTTGGGACGTCATGTTACAGTTGTACATAACGTTGGTTAGGCCGCATTTGGAGTACTGTGTGCAGTTCTGGTCGCCTCACTGTAGGAAAGATGTGATTAAGCTGGAGAGGGTGCAGAAAAGATTCACAAGGATGTTGCCTTGTTTGGAGGGCTTGAGTTATAAAGAGAGATTGTATAGCCTGGGTCTGTTTTCCCTGGAGCGAAGGAGGCTGAGAGGGGACATGATAGAGGTAGATAAAATTATGAGAGGCATAGATAGGGTAGATAGCCAGAGTCTGTTTCCCATGGTAGGGGTGACTAAAACTAGAGGGCATAGATTTAAGGTGAGAGGGAGGAGGTTTAAAGGTGATCAAAGGAGTAAATTTTTCACACAGAGCATAGTGGGTATCTGGAATGAGCTGCCAGAGGAGGTGGTGGAGGCAGGAACAGTAGCGACATTTAAGAGGCATCTGGACAGGTACTTGAATGAGCAAGGCATAGAGGGATATGCAGGCAGGTGGTATTAGTATAGATAGACATTATGGTCGGCATGGACACGGTGGGCTGAAGGGCCTGTTTCTATGCTGTACGACTCTATGACTCTGACAGGTACAGCACGGGGTTAGATACAGAGTAAAGCTCCCTCTGATGCAAGAGTGTCTCTCAGTGTTGCCCCAGAAAAGGACCCCTGCCCCACTGCACCTATTTTATCATCCCACCCCGGATGAGATTGCCAATTTGTGCCACCTTGCACCAATCTTATTTTGTTGGTCGATACCCACTTGGAATTTGTTGGCATGTTGCTCTCGCTTGACTGGGCAGACTCTTGCAGTCCCTCACTCTCGGGAGAAGCCCATTCCGTCCCTTGAGCTTGTTCCACCATGGCTAATCTGTATCTTATCTCCACATTGGTTCAGTTACCCTTAAAGTTCTGCCCATTGTTCTGGAGTCCCCCCACCAGAGGAAATGGTTTCCCTCTATTGATCATCTTAAGCAACTGAATTGGATCACCAGTTAATATTCTAAACTCAAGGGAATATAAGCCTTGTTCCCACAATCTGTCATTTATAATGTAACCCTTTTAGCCCAGCTGTTTGTTCTGTGAATCTGCTCCATCCTCCCACCCAGGACCAATCTATCCTTCCTGAGGTGCAGCTTTTCAATTATTTTTACGTCTTTCCACGAGCCGCATTCTCCAGCTCCCTCCCCTCCCCCCGAGGAGCCGCGTTCTCCAGCCCCCCCCCCCCCCCCACCACCGAGGAGCCGCGTTCTCCAGCGCGCCCCCCCACCCACCGAGGAGCCACATTCTCCAGCCCCCCCCCCCCCCCCACCGAGGAGCCGCGTTCTCCAGCCCCCCCCCCCCCCCCACCGAGGAGCCGCGTTCTCCAGCCCCCCCCCCCCCCCCCCCCCACCGAGGAGCCGCGTTCTCCAACCCCGTTTCCCCCCCCCCGCCGAGGAGCCACGTTCTCCAGCCCCGTCCCCTCCCCCTGAGGTGCCGCGTTCTCCAGCACCCCCCCCCCCCACCGAGGAGCCGCGTTCTCCAGCCCCGTCCCCTCCCCCCGAGGAGCCGTGTTCTCCAGCCCCGTCCCCTCCCCCCGAGGAGCCTCGTTCTCCAGCCCCGTCCCCTCCCCCCGAGGAGCCTCGTTCTCCAGCCCCGTCCCCTCCCCCCGAGGAGCCTCGTTCTCCAGCCCCGTCCCCTCCCCCCGAGGAGCCTCGTTCTCCAGCCCCGTCCCCTCCCCCCGAGGAGCCTCGTTCTCCAGCCCCGTCCCCTCCCCCCGAGGAGCCGCGTTCTCCAGCCCCGTCCCCTCCCCCCGAGGAGCCGCGTTCTCCAGCCCCGTCCCCTCCCCCCGAGGAGCCGCGTTCTCCAGCCCCGTCCCCTCCCCCCGAGGAGCCGCGTTCTCCAGCCCCGTCCCCTCCCCCCGAGGAGCCTCGTTCTCCAGCCCCGTCCCCTCCCCCCGAGGAGCCGCGTTCTCCAGCCCCGTCCCCTCCCCCCGAGGAGCCGCGTTCTCCAGCCCCGTCCCCTCCCCCCGAGGAGCCGCGTTCTCCAGCCCCGTCCCCTCCCCCCGAGGAGCCGCGTTCTCCAGCCCCGTCCCCTCCCCCCGAGGAGCCGCGTTCTCCAGCCCCGTCCCCTCCCCCCGAGGAGCCGCGTTCTCCAGCTCCGTCCCCTCCCCCCGAGGAGCCGCGTTCTCCAGCCCCGTCCCAGCCCGCCTCCCCACCCAACCAGGTGTGTTCTCCAGCACTAACTTGCCCGCTCCTTACCAGCCTGCTGTTTTGAACTGGATGTGGAGAGTTGACTGTCGCCATGTGTTCTGCAGTGTTTTGCTGTGCGATCCCTTGGTTGGGTGGAGATGTTGGAGGAGGACCTCGCTCCAGGGAAGAGCAGCATTGCCGTCAACAACTGCATCCGACAACTATCTTACCACAAGAACAACCTGCATGATGGTGCTGGAACCTGGGGGGAGGTAGGTGGAACCACGCAGTGGGACAGCTCAGGCTTAACCTCCAACCTCAACCATTGACCTGTCAACTCCCGGGGATTCAGTGCAGGGGTTGTGTTGTTTGCCCATTGCCAAAGTTTGACATTTTGTGTGCTTGCTGTTGATGTGTAGTGTGTTTCCTTAGCCGCTTCAGTGAACAGCCTGTGAGTGCACAGACCGGAAATCCCATGCTCACAACTTCTTCGCGGAAATTATTGAGAGAAAGAGTTGGAGTGGGTGACGTTTTGGTGGAAAGTGGGCCCCTGGGGCTGGCACTGAGCTATCCCTGTGGAATAGGGAGATCCCAGGTCAATCACAGTCTGTTCTGAATCTGTTAGTGGATGTACGTAGCAGCACTGGGGGAGGGGGTCCACTTCAGTGCCTCTGGGTCAAGGAGAGGTGAAGCAGCCTGTCACAATCCCGCTGCTGACCTCTGTGCAGTGACCCTTGCTGGTATGCGTGAACCGTCGGCTGGGGATTGGCTGTTCTCCCTTCCTAGTTCCTGGTATAGTCTATGAACTATCTTCATCCAAATTCACCTCCTACTCCTGTCCCCCGCTTCAATCAGTTGATGCTTAGTTCACTAGTGGGCATTCCTGCCCAGCTGACATTGTGCCCAACTCTCACTGTTGACCACTTACTAAGTTAACGATATCATGTTCCCTGCGATTGGACTCACATGCTCAGGGAGCTGAAGTATGGCTTTCGGGCTAGTCCCTGTGAGGCTGTGCCCCTGACAGAGGCACAAGGGTTTGCCGTCCTTCAGGGCGAGCACCCAACCCCCGCAAACACAGGACAGTCTGACTGCAGCCAGTGTGAGTGCAGGAGCAGGGCCGCAGTGCTGAGTGAAGGCAGAGGGCGATGATGGATCTCACTCCTTGGGTTGTGTATGTCCAACAGATATTGCCTTGTGTGCAGCTCATTAACCTGTCAGTCTGATTTTCAGCCTTCGTTTGGTGACTAAACTGATGTTGTCTCATTGCATGTAACTTGCGGGTGATACTTTGTGTTACCATGGGAACAGTTGACCTTTTCCTTTTTTGCTTCTTTTATACTCCCTCCCTCCCTCATTCCCTTTGCATCATAGCTGAGCCCAGAGGAACTACACTTGGCAGCGAGTCCAAACAATGTGGGTTCAAACCACACTGAGACAGTAAATTAGTGTAGTGATTGTTACTGCACTAATAATCCAGAGAACAGAAGTTTCAGTTGCACCAGGGCAGTTTGAGAATCCAAATTCAATTTGGAAATGAAAAGCTGCTCTCGGTGAAAGTGACCATGAAGCTGAGGGATTGTCACAAAAAACCCAACTGGTTCACTTAGGGAAGGAAACCTGCTGACCTTGCCCTGTCTGTCATTCATAGATTCATAGAATGGTTACAGCACAGAATGCGGCCATTCGGCCTGTCGGGTCCGTGCTGGTTCTCTGCAAGAGCAACTCACCTAGTCACACTGCAAATAATTTCTGTTCAGATAATTATTTAATTCTCTTTTCAAAGCCATGATTGAACCTGCCTCCCCCACACTCTCAGGTAGTGCATTCTACGTGTCAACTACTTGCTGCGTGAAAAAGCTTTTCCTCGTGTTACCTTTGGTTCTCAACCCTTCCGCCGCCGATGGGAACAGTTTCTCTCTATCTACTCTGTCAAGACTCTCCATGTTTTTGAACACCTCCATCAAATCTCCTCTCAACCTTCTCTAAGGAGAACAGCCCCAGCTTCTCCAATCCATCCACATTACTGAAGTCCCTCATCCCTGGAACCTTGTGAATCTTTTCTGCACTCATTCCAAAGCTTTCACATTGTTCCTGAACTGTGATGCCCAGAATTGCACACAATACTCTAGACGAGACTGAACCAATATTTTATTAAGTTTCTTCATAACTTCTGGCTTTTGTAGTCTATGGCCCTATTTATAAATCCCAGGATCCCATAACATGAATCATAGAAAGTTTAAGGCACAGAAAGAGGCCACTTGGCCCATCGTGTCTGTGCCAGCCGAAAAACGATCCAGCTATTCCAATCCCACCTTCCAGCATTTGGTCTGTAGCCCTGCAGATTACGGCACTTGAGGTGCATATCCAGACTCCTTCTGAATGAGTTGAGGGTCTCTGCCTCAAATGCCCTTTCAAGCAGTGAGTTCCAGACCCCCTCCACCCTCTGGGTGAAAAAGGTTTTCCTCATCTCCCCTCTAATTTTTCTACCAATCACTTGAAATCTATGCCCTGTCGTCACTATCCTCCTTGTTATCTACCACACAGCCAATCTTTGTGTCATCTGCAAACATTTTGATCATGCCCCCTACATTTACGTCCAAACCATTAATGTACACCACAAAAAGCAGGGGACCCAGTACTGAGCCCTGCGAAACGCCGCTGGAAACAGCCCTCCAGTCGCTAAAACACCAGTCAACAATTGCCCTTTGTTTCCTGCCACTGAGCCAATTTTGTATCCACCTTACTGCATTTCCCTGGATCCCATGGGATTTTATTTTTTTAACCAGTCTGCCATGTGGGACCTTGTCAAAAGCCTTGCTAAAATCCATGTAGACCACATCAACTGCACTACCCTCATCTACCCTGTTACTTCAAAAAATTCAAATGTTGGTCAGATAAGATCTTACTTAACAAATCCATGCTAATTATCCTTGATATTAACTGCTTTCTCAACCTGCCCTTCCACCTTCAATGATTTGTGCACATATATCCCCAGTCCCTCTGCTCCTGCATCGCCTTCAGAATTGTACGCTTTATTTTAATATTACCTCTCCTCATTCTTACTATTAAAATGTATCACTCCACACTTCTCTGCATTAAATTTCATCTGCCCATTCCTCCAGCCTGTCACTATCTCTTCATAGTTCACAATACTTACAGTTTTTGTCATCTGCAAATTTTGAAATTGTGCCCTGTACACCCAAGTCTAGATCATTAATATAGATCAAGAAAAGTAGGGGTCCTAATGCCGACCCCTGGGAACCCCACTATAAACCTTTCTCCAGTCCTAAAAACAACTGTTCACCACTACAGTCTGTTTCCTGTTGCTCAGTCAATTGTGTTTCCATGCTGTCACTGTCCCTTTTATTCCATGGGCTTCAACTTTACTGACAAGTCTGTTATGTCGCACTTTGTCAGATGCCTTTTGAAAGTCAATGTCGAACACATCAACCACATTACTCACATCAACCCTCTGTTACCTCATCAAAAATTCAACCAAATTGGTTATACTCCATTTGCCTTTAACCAATCCGTGCTGGCTTTCCTTAATTAATCCACATTTGTCCAAGTGACTATTAATTTTGTCCCAGATTATCATTTCTAAAAGCTTTCCTATCACTGAGATTAAACTGACTGGCCTGTAGTTGCTGGGTTTATCCTTACACTTTTTTTTTTAAACAAGGGTGTGACATGTGCAATTTTCCAGTTCTCTGGCATTACCCCTGTATCTAAGGAGGATTGGAAGATTAAGGTCAGTGCCTCTGCAATTTCCACCCTTACTTCAGTCAGTATCCTCGGATGCATCTCATTCATTCCTTGAGACTTATCAAAGTACAGCCAGCCTTTCTAATCTAGTACCTCTATCAATTTTTAGCCATCCACTGACTCAACTGCCTCTTATTTCACTATGGGACTTTGGCAGCATCTCCTTTGGTCTTTAGTAAAGACATGCAAAATACTCATTTAATGCAGCCTCCGTGCCCTCTGCCTCCATGTGTCAATCCCCTTTTGGTCCCGAATCAGCCCCACTCTTATTACCCTTTTACTATTTATATGCCTGCAGAAGGCGTTTCAATTCCCCTTTTCGTTAGCTGCCAGTCTCTTCTCACACTCTTTCTTTGCTTCTCTTATTTGCATTTTCCCCTGTGAACTTTCTATATGCAGCCTGGTTCTCACTTGCATGATCCTTCTGGCATCTGTCTCATGCAGCCTTTTTCTGCTTCGTTTTACTCCATATCTCTTTCATTATTCAGGGAGGTCTGGCTTTGTTTGCCCAACCTTTCCCCTTCATGGGAATGTACCACAACTGTACCTGAATACTGCGTGCAGTTCTGGTCGCCACATTACCAAAAGGATGTAGATGCTTTGGAGAGGGTGCAGAGGAGGTTCACCAGGATGTTGCCTGGTATGGAGGGCGCTAGCTATGAAGAGAGGTTGAGTAGATTAGGATTATTTTCATTAGAAAGGCGGAGGTTGAGGGGGGACCTGATTGAGGTGTACAAAATCATGAGAGGTATAGACAGGGTGGATAGCAAGAAGCTTTTTCCCAGAGTGGGGGATTCAAATACTAGGGGTCACGAGTTCAAAGTGAGAGGGGAAAAGTTTAGGGGGGATATGCGTGGAAAGTTCTTTACGCAGAGGGTGGTGGGTGCCTGGAATGCGTTGCCAGCAGAGGTGGTAGATGCGAACACGATAGCGTCTTTTAAGATGTATCTAGAGAGATACATGAATGGGCAGGAAGTAAAGAGATACAGACCCTTAGAAAATAGGCGACATGTTGAGGTAGAGGATCTGGATCGGCGCAGGCTTGGAGGGCCGAAGGGCCTGTTCCTGTGCTGTAATTTTCTTTGTTCTTTGTTCTTTGAATCATCTTTATAAAGGCAGCCCGTTGCTCCATTACAGTTTTGCCTGCCAACCTTTGATTCTAACTTAACTGGGATAGGTCCATTCTCATACCATTGAAATAGGCCCTCCCACAATTAAGTATTTTTGCTCTGGATTGCTGCACTACCTCACCAACCCACAGCAATGTGGTTGACTCTTGACTACCCTCTGAAATGGCCGAGCAAGCCACTCAGTTGTCAAGGGCAATTAAGAATGGGCAACAAATGGTGGCCTTTCCAGCGACACCCACATCCCATGAAGGAATAAATTTTTAAAAACACTGTCGGAGGGTGAGTACTGAGGGAGCGCTGCACTGTCGGAGGGTGAGTACTGAGGGAGCGCTGCACTGTCGGAGGGTGAGTACTGAGGGAGCGCTGCACTGTCGGAGGGTGAGTACTGAGGGAGCGCTGCACTGTCGGAGGGTCAGTACTGAGGGAGCGCTGCACTGTCGGAGGGTCAGTACTAAGGGAGCGCTGCACTGTCGGAGGGTCAGTACTAAGGGAGCGCTGCACTGTCGGAGGGTCAGTACTGAGGGAGCACTGCACTGTCGGAGGGTCAGTACTGAGGGAGCGCTGCATGGTCACAGGGTCAGTATTGAGGAAGCGCTGCACTGTCGGAGGGTGAGTACTGAGGGAGCGCTGCACTGTCGGAGGGTGAGTACTGAGGGAGCGCTGCACTGTCGGAGGGTGAGTACTGAGGGAGCGCTGCACTGTCGGAGGGTCAGTACTGAGGGAGCGCTGCACTGTCGGAGGGTCAGTACTGAGGGAGCGCTGCACTGTCGGAGGGTCAGTACTGAGGGAGCGCTGCACTGTCGGAGGGTCAGTACTGAGGGAGCGCTGCACTGTCGGAGGGTCAGTACTGAGGGAGCGCTGCACTGTCAGAGGGTCAGTACTGAGGGAGCGCTGCACTGTCGGAGGGTCAGTACTGAGGGAGCGCTGCACTGTCGGAGGGTCAGTACTGAGGGAGCGCTGCACTGTCGGAGGGTCAGTACTGAGGGAGCGCTGCATGGTCACAGGGTCAGTATTGAGGAAGCGCTGCACTGTCGGAGGGTGAGTACTGAGGGAGTGCTGCACTGTCGGAGGGTCAGTACTGAGGGAGCGCTGCACTGTCGGAGGGTCAGTACTGAGGGAGTGCTGCATGGTCACAGGGTCAGTATTGAGGAAGCGCTGCACTGTCGGAGGGTGAGTACTGAGGGAGTGCTGCACTGTCGGAGGGTCAGTACTGAGGGAGTGCTGCACTGTCAGAGGGTGAGTACTGAGGAAGCGCTGCACTGTCGGAGGGTCAGTACTGAGGGAGCGCTGCACTGTCAGAGGGTGAGTACTGAGGGAGCGCTGCACTGTCGGTGGGTCAGTACTGAGGGAGTGCTGCACTGTCGGTGGGTCAGTACTGAGGGAGCGCTGCACTGTCGGAGGGTCAGTACTGAGGGAGCGCTGCACTGTCGGAGGGTCAGTACTGAGGGAGCGCTGCACTGTCGGAGGGTAGGAACTAAGGGAGCACTGCACTGTCGGAGGGTCAGTACTGAGGGAGTGCTGCACTGTCGGAGGGTGAGTACTGAGGGAGTGCTGCACTGTCAGAGGGTAGGAACTAAGGGAGCACTGCACTGTTGGAGGGTAGGAACTGAGGGAGAGCTGCACTGTCGGAGGGTGAGTTCTGAGGGAGCGCTGCACTGTCGGAGGGTCAGTACTGAGGGAGCGCTGCACTGTCGGAGGGTAGGAACTAAGGGAGCACTGCACTGTTGGAGGGTAGGAACTGAGGGAGAGCTGCACTGTCGGAGGGTGAGTTCTGAGGGAGCGCTGCACTGTTGGAGGGTCAGTACTGAGGGAGCGCTGCACTGTCGGAGGGTCAGTACTGAGGGAGCGCTGCACTGTCGGAGGGTCAGTACTGAGGGAGCGCTGCACTGTCGGAGGGTCAGTACTGAGGGAGCGCTGCACTGTCGGAGGGTCAGTACTGAGGGAGCGCTGCACTGTCGGAGGGTCAGTACTGAGGGAGCGCTGCACTGTCGGAGGGTCAGTACTGAGGGAGCGCTGCACTGTCGGAGGGTCAGTACTGAGGGAGCGCTGCACTGTCGGAGGGTCAGTACTGAGGGAGCGCTGCACTGTCGGAGGGTCAGTACTGAGAGAGCGCTGCACTGTCGGAGGGTCAGTACTGAGGGAGCGCTGCACTGTCGGAGGGTCAGTTCTGAGGGAGCGCTGCACTGTCGGAGGGTCAGTACTGAGGGAGCGCTGCACTGTCGGAGGGTCAGTACTGAGGGAGCGCTGCACTGTCGGAGGGTCAGTACTGAGGGAGCGCTGCACTGTCGGAGGGTCAGTACTGAGGGAGCGCTGTAGTATCGGAGGGGCCATGCCTAGAAAAACCCATTAAACCAGGGTTTCGTCTGCCTGTTCGAGGGGGTGTTAAAAGTCCCATAGTTTGATTGATCAAGCCAAGAGTTCTCCTGGTGTCATGGCCAACAGTGCTTTCCCAACCAACACCACTAAAATCTAACCATCTCCTTTTAACATTGAACAGCATTACCATCGCTGAATCCCCCATCTTCAACGTCCTGGGGATTACCATTGACCAGAAACTTAACTGGAGCAGCCATAGAAATACTGTGGCTACAAGAGCAGGTCAAAGGGGAGATGGTGGTGTGGTGGTAATTTTACTGGACTAATATTTCAGATACCCAAGCTAATACCCAGGGAACATGGATCCCACCGTGGCAGTGGGTGGAATTTAAATTCAATTTTTTAATAAAAATCTGGAATTGAAAACTGGTCTCAGTTTCATCGCACCATTGCTATCATCGATTGTCATAAAACCCCATCTGGTTCACTAAGCCCAGCCCAAGGCCCTGAGGACATGGGTTCAAATCCCACTGTGGCAGTGGGTGGAGTTTAAATTCAATTAATTAATTTTTAAAAAGCATGGAATTGAAAGCGAGTCTCAGTAATGGTGCCATGAAACTATCATTGATTGTTGTAAAAACCTCTCTGGTTCACTAATGTCCTTTAGGGAAGGAAATCTGCTGTCCTTACCCGGTCTGGCCTACATGTGACTCCAGACCCACAGCAATGTGGTTGACTCTTAACTGCCCTCTGACATGGTCCAACAAGACACGCAGTTCAAGGGCACAGATTAAATGGTCACCTGCCTCATTGCTCTTTGTGGAATCTTGCTGTGTGCAAAATGGCTGCTTGTATTCCTTGTTTAACAGTGGCTGCACTTCAAAGTAATTGGTTGTGAAACGTGTTGGGATGTCCCTGAGTAATGTGATAAGCTGCTGGTTACCTTTCTTCCCAGGGTAAAGACATGCTGCTACTGCTTGAGGACGACACACTGAACCTCATCGACCCCCTGGGCCAGAGTTTGCTGCACACACAACCAATAGTCAGCATCCGGGTGTGGGGTGTCGGGCGTGACAATGGACGGTATGTAAACTCCACAGCTCCCTGCCCCACACCAGAGCACTCACTGTAATCCAGACATCAGTCAGTTAGAATGACCAGCTGCACAGCAAGAGTTCGCCCGCAACCTCTGCAGGCTTCATTGATCTCTGCCAGTGCCATCAATGATGGGGCATCAGTGCACGCTGACCTCAGTCGTGGGAAAGTTGCCAAAGATTGCCAACTGACCTTTTCCCTATGATCTCTGCGCAGTGACCTGGGAGTGAGGTGCGAGAGGCTGCTGCTCGCCTACTATCACACAGCCCACCCCGCGCGCACTCCCTGGGGTCAGAGTTACACAGCAAGGCCTCGGATTCCAGGTAAGCATCACCATTCTGCCTCCCCACCCAATGCCCAGGTGAACCGACTCTCTCAATTCCCAGGCCCTGCCCTCAACCCTGACCCCCATTCCCTGTACGACACTGGGGGCCACTTTAAGGAGCGTTCCGCACCTCTGGAGCTCCGCTGTGGGGCGCAGACTGTTTCAGGGAGACTCCTGCAGGTTCTCGCATCTCGATGTTCACACAAACATATGGAATATGAGATGGGGAAGTGTGAAGTTAACAACTTTGAAAATAAAAAATAGAAACGCAGATTATTTTTTAAATGGTGGGAGACTGTGAAGTGTTGTTCAGAGAGATCTGGATGTCCTTGTACGTGAATCACAGAAAATTAACATGCAGATACAGCAAGCAATTAGGAAAACAAATGGAGAAAAGCAAAATACTGCAGATGCTGGAAATCTGAAATAAAAGCAAAAAGTGCTGAAAATACTCAGGTCTGGCAGCACCTGTGGAGATTTCTGATGACGGGTCACTGACCTGAAAAGTTAACTGTGTTTCTCTCACCACAAATGCTGCCAGACCTGCTGAGTATTTCCAGAATTTTTTGTTTTTATTTCAGGTAAACAAATGGTATGTTAGCTTTTATTACAAAGGAATTGGAGTATAAGAAGAAAGAAGTCTTACTGCAGTTATAACAGGCCTTGGTGAGGCTCTACCTCGAGTACGACTTTTAGGAATGTACCTTAGAAAGGATATACTTCCCCTCGAGGGAGTGCAAGGAAGATTCAGTAGACTGGTTCCTGGGTTCTAGCATGAGAGGATTGTCCTATGAGGAGCGATTCAGTAGACCAGGCCTAAATTCCCTGGGGTTTTGAAGAATGAGCAATGATCACATTGAAATGTATAAAATAGTTAACGGGCTTAGAATCATCGGAAGTTTACAGCACAGAAAGAGGCCACTTGGCCCATCGTGTCTGCACTGGCCGGAAAAGAAAAACGAGCCACCCAGCCGAATCCCACTTTGCAGCATTTGGTCCGCAGCACTGCAGGTTACAGCACTTCAGATGCACATGCAGGCAGCTTTTAAATGAGTTGAGGGTCTCTGTCTCTACCACTCTTCTAGGCAGTGAATTCCAGACCCTCACCACCCTCTGGGTGAAAAAGCTTTTCCCCATTTCCCCTCTAATCCTTCTAACAATCCCTTAAATCTATGCCCCCTCGTCACTGACCTATCTGCTAAGGTGAATAGACCCTTCACCTCCACTCTATCCAGGCCCCTCACAATTTTGTACATTTCAATCAGATCTCCCCTCAGCCTCCTCTGATCCAAAGAGAACAACCTCAGCCTATCCAATCTTTACTCATAGCTGCATTTTTCCAGTCCTGGCAACATCCTCGTAAATCTCCTCTGTACCCTCTCTAGTGCAATTACATCCTTTCTGTAATGAGGTGACCAGAACTGCACACAGTACTCAAGTTGTGGCCTAACCAATGATTTATACAGTTCCAGCATAACCTCCCTGCTCTTATATTCTATACCCCAGCTGATAAAGGAAATGATTCCATATGCCTTCTTAAACACCTTATCGACCTGTCCTACCTTCGGGGGTCTGTGGACAATCACTCCAAGGTCCCTCACTTCCTCTATGTCTCTCCATATCCTCCCATTTATCGTGTATTCCTTTACCTTGTTTGACCTTCCCAAATGCATCACCTCGCACTTCTCCAGGTTGAATTCCATTTGCCACTTTTCTGCCCACCTGACCAGTCCATTGATAGCTTCCTCCAGTCCACAGACAGTCCACAGCTATCCCACTCGTAATCAACCATGCGGCCAATTTTTGTGTCATCATCAAACATCATGATCATTCCCCTTACGTTTACGTCCACATCCAAATCGTTAATATAATGTCCTTTAGGGAAGGAGATCTGCCGTCCTTATCTGGTCTGGCCAACATGTGACTCCAGACCCACAGCAATGTGGTTGTTTCTTAGAAAAAAAATGCCCCAGCAAGCAACTCAGTTCAAGGGCAATTAGGGATGGGCAATAAGTGCTGGCCTAACCAGCAACGCCTACATCCCACAAGCAAATAAGAAAAAAGCACAAAAAGCAGGGGACCTCGTACTGAGTCCTGCAGAACCCTACTGGAAACAGCCCTCCAGTCACAAAAACACCTGTCAACAATTACCCTTTGTTTCCTGCCACTGAGCTAATTTTGTATCCACCTTGCTGCATTTCCCTGGATCCCATGGACTTTTATTTTTTCAACCAGTCTGCCATGTGGGACCTTATCGAAAGCCTTGCTAAAATCCATGTAGATCACATCAACTACACTACCCTCATCAATCCTCCTTGTTACTTCCTGAAAAATTCAATCAGGTTAGTCAGACCCGACCTTCCCTTAACATATCCATACTGACAATCCATAATTAATCTGTGCCTTTCTAAGTGACAGTTTATCCTGTCTCTCAGAATTGATTCCAATAATTTGCCCACTACGGAGGTTAGACTGACTGGCCTGTAATTATTCAGTCCATACGACGTTAGCAGTCCTCCAATCCTCTGGCACCACACCTGTATCCTGTGAGGATTTGAAGATGATGGTCAGATCTTCTGCTATTTTCTCCCTGGCTTCTTTTAACAGCCAGGGGTACATTTCATCTGGCCTTGGTGATTTATCCACTTTCAAGGATGCAAATCCCATTAATACTTGCTATGCTTATCTAATCCAATACTTCACACTCTTCCAAATCTACAATGTCTCCTTCATCCCCCTCTTTTGTTAAGACAGATGCAAAGTATGAAGAACCATACCCACATCTTCCACCCCTACACATAGGTTACTTTTATGGTTTTTTATGGGCCCTACTCTTTCCTTAGTTATCCTCTTGCTCTTAATGTATTGATAAAACATCTTTGGGTTCACCTTGATTTTGCTTGCCAATATTCTTTCCTCCCTTCTCTTTGCTTTCCTAATTTCCTTTTTGATTTCACCCCTCCACTTTCTATACTCCTCTCAGCTTTCTTTTTCTGCCTTATCTTACCATGTAGGCTGCTTGACATCCATGGGGCTCTAGATTTGGCCATTGCACTCTTTTTATTTGTGGGGAAATGTTTACTGTGAACTCCCTGAATCTCCCCTTTGAATGACTCCCACTGTTCTGACACTGATTTACCTTCAGTTAGCTGTTTCCAGTCCACTTTTGCTAAATCACTCCTCAGTTTAGTAAAATTGGCCTTGTCCCAATTGAGAACTCTAACTCCTGTTCTATCTCTGTCCTTTTCCATAATTATATTAAAACTGACTGAATTATGATCACTAACCCACCAAAATACTCTCCCACTGCCACTCCTTCCACCTGTCTATCTTCATTTCCAAAAATCAAGTCCAGAACCGCACCGTTTGATAACATAGATGCTGAGAAATTGTTTTCTGAGAGACACCAGTCATATACAGATCTCTTCCTGAGATAGAAGGGACTGACAGACACCAGTCAGTGTGCAGATATCTCCCTGAGAGAGAGGGAACTGAGAGATACCAGTCAGTTTACAGATATCTCCCTGAGAGAGAGGGGGCTGAGAGGCACCAGTCAGTTTACAGATATCTCCCTGAGAGAGAGGGGACTGAGTGACACCAGTCAGTGTACAGATATCACCCTGAGAGAGAGGGGACTGAGAGGCACCAGTCAGTTTACAGATATCTCCCTGAGAGAGGGGACTGAGCGACACCAGTCAGTGTACAGATATCTCCCTGAGAGAGAGGGGACTGAGAGACACCAGTCAGTTTACAGATATCTCCCTGGGAGAGAGGGACTGAGAGACACCAGTCAGTTTACAGATATCTCCCTGGGAGAGAGGGACTGAGAGACACCAGTCAGTTTACAGATTATCTCCCTGAGAGAGAGGGGACTGAGAGACACCAGTCAGTGTACAGATATCTCCCTGAGAGAGAGGGGACTGAGAGACACCAGTCAGTTTACAGATATCTCCCTGGGAGAGAGGGACTGAGAGACACCAGTCAGTTTACAGATATCTCCCTGGGAGAGAGGGACTGAGAGACACCAGTCAGTTTACAGATTATCTCCCTGAGAGAGAGGGGACTGAGAGACACCAGTCAGTGTACAGATATCACCCTGAGAGAGAGAGGGACTGAGAGACACCAGTCAGTTTACAGATATCTCCCTGAGATAGAGGGGATTGAGAGACACCAGTCAGTGTACAGATATCACCCTGAGAGAGAGAGGGACTGAGAGACACCAGTCAGTTTACAGATATCTCCCTGAGAGAGAGGGGATTGAGAGACACCAGTCAGTTTACAGATATCTCCCTGAGAGAGAGGGGATTGAGAGACACCAGTCAGTGTACAGATATCACCCTGAGAGAGAGGGGATTGAGAGACACCAATCAGTGTACAGATATCACCCTGAGAGAGAGGGGATTGAGAGACACCAGTCAGTGTACAGATATCACCCTGAGAGAGAGAGGGACTGAGAGACACCAGTCAGTGTGCAGATATCTCCCTAGGGAAGGGAGCACTAACTAGCTTGCTGTTGTACAGTGTGCAGGTGTCTTTTGCGTGGTGTAATGATCTGGTTTGATTTTTCTCTCCTCTGGCTGGTCTGGCTGTGATGCAGTGAGAGGTACAGTATTGAAACCTGCATTTCTCACATCCCTCAGACTTCATTGTGTCATCTTCCAATCTGCGTGAACACATTTTTAATTAAACTAGTTTCCTGAAATAGAAACTGCTGCATTCGTATCCCAGCTACTGCCTGCCTGTGATCCATCACATTTCATTCATTTGCTTCTTGTCTGTAAGTTTACCTTGGGTGTATTCCACCTGTGGTGTGTGTGCAGACTGGACACAGAGCTGTCACCCACACCCTGCCATTCCCCATCCCTGTACTGCCTCAAACCCGGTCTGTTCCTTGTAGTGTCTCAGTTTGTGGTGTCGCTCAGTAGAAGCTCGTCATTTTGTTTGTCTCAGTGGCTCAGCTTTGTGTCGGCCATGGCTTCATGGTGATCACTCATCTCTGAGTCAGAAAGTCATGGGTGCAAGCCCCACTATGACTCTATGATACTCCAGACAAAATCCAGGCTGACACTCGCAGTGCAGTACTGAGGGAGTGCTGGACTGTTGGAGGGGCAATCTTTCAGGCGAGGCCCCGTGTGCGCTCTCAGGCAGATGTAAAGGATCCCATGACATTATTTTAGAGAAGAGCAGGGGAGTTCTCCCCATGTACTGGTCAATATTTATCCCTCAACCAACATGACTAAAACAGATGACCCGGCCTTGTTCACATTGCTGTTTGCAGGATCTTGCTGTATGCAAACTGGCTGTCGCGTTTCCTACATTGCAACAACAACACTTTAAAAGTACTTCACTGGCTGTGAAGAGCTTTTGGATGTCCTGAAGTTGTGAAGGTGATATAGAAATACAAGTCTTTCTTTCCTTTACTCCAAAACCTCCCTAATTCACTGCACCGGCTCTTCCTTGCTTTCAGCCTCAGTTCTAAATTTATAAATGGAAGTCTTGCTTTTGTTCTTTTACTGTTCTTCCCAATGAGGATACAGTGTCGACACGTCTTGTGTTTATTCAAGAGTCAGGTTACAAGTTCCATCTCTGTGATTTAACCTCTTATCCCTCTCGTGGTGTTTTCATTTATTTTGTATTTTGTTTAGGGATTTCGCCTACGTCGCCAGAGACAAACTGACCCGCGTACTGAAATGCCACGTGTTCCGCTGTGATACCCCAGCAAAGGCTATCGCCACCAGATTGCACGAAGTCTGCTCCCAGGTACAGACTGTCCATGGGCCAAACCTCAGACACTGGCTGACCGAGAGCTCAACTCTCACTCTGTTAAACACACAGCTGTCTACTGTTAATATATATGTTGGTCCATAAATACTTTTGAACTTGCATATTTTGATGAAAATGCTGAATGGACCCATGGTCTACTCAGGAGAGATTGACAGCTATCCAGCCAGATCGCACAAAAATATTTCAAGACTCTTCAACAATGAATTACTTTCAAGTGGAGAGACCGTAATGTAAGCACAGCAAGATCCCACAAACAAGAATGAAATGAATCACCAGTTTATGTTTCTGGCTTTTGGATGAGATGTTAAACTGAGGCCCTGTCTGCCCCTCAAGTGAACATGAAAGATCCCAAGGCCACTATTTTGAAGAAGAAGAGGAGGACTTCTCCCTGGTCCCCTTAACCAACCTCACTAAAACAAATAATATGGTAATTATTTCATTGCAGCTTGTGGGATCAGCTGTGTGCAAATTGGTTGCTGTGTTTCCCACATTACAACAATGACTAGACGTCAAAAGTACTTCACCGGCTGTAAAGCACTTTGGGACATCCTGAGTATGTGAAAGATGCTATAGAAATGCAAGCTTTTCTTTTGTTTTGGAGGTGTGTGTCGAGAGGAATATTAGTCTGGATCCTGGGAGAATGCCCTACTCCCCCCTCAATGCTGTCAAGGGATCTTCAACATTCTCTGTGCGGGCAGACAGGGCCTCGGTTTAACATCTCGTCTAAAGGATGGTACCTCCAACAGTGCAGCACTCCCCTTAGCATTGCACTGGGGTGTTGTGTCTAGATGAGCTCAAGGCCTGGAGTGGGGCTTGAACCCGCGTGCTGCCAATGCATTGTAAAGAATTTAAAGTGGACCTGCAGCTCAGAATCCTCACCAGCTTTTTAAAAATGTTATTTAGTGATAGCTGGGAAGGCATAAAAATTAAACTGGGAGTGGGTAGAGTAGATAGGGAGAAACTTTCCAGGGGCAAGAGGGTTGGTAACCAGAAGATAGAGATTTAAAATGATGAGGAAAGATCCAGAAGGGAGATGAGAAGGAGAATATTTATCGAACGGTTACAGCACAGAAGGAGGCCATTCAGCCTGTCATATCCATGCCGGCTGTCTGCAAGAGCAACTCAGCTAGTCCCACTCTCCCACCTTAACCCTGCAAACATCTCTCTTCAGATAATTATCCAATTCTCTTTTGAAAACCACGATTGAACCTGCCTCCACCACACTCTCAGACAGTGCATTCCAGATCCTAAATACTCACTGAACCTGCCTCCACCACACTCTCAGACAGTGCATTCCAGATCCTAAACACTCACTGAACCTGCCTCCACCACACTCTCAGTCAGTGCATTCCAGATCCTAAACACTTGCTAACCACTAAGTAAAGTTTTTTCTCATGTCGCCTTTGGTTCTTTTGTCAATCACCTTAAGTTCGTGTCCTCTGGTTCTCAGTGAGTTGTTGTGATCTGGAATGCGCTGCCTGAAAGGGCAGTAGAAGCAGATTCAATAATAACTTTCAAAAGGGAATAAAAGAAGAGGAAGAAAGACTTTCATTTATATAACACTTTTCACAACCACCGGATGTCACAGCCAATGACATATTTCTGAAATGTAATTATTGCTGTAACTTAGGATACACAGGAACTGGATAAATACTTGAGAAAGCAAAATTTGGAGAACTATTGGCAAAGGAGCAGGGGATTGGGACTAATTGGACAGTTTATAATCTAAGATCATTTATACCCAGCAGATAAACACAGTGATAGCAATCAGTGTATATGTATTAGTTGGACCCTCTCTGGGTCCTGATTTCTCCCCGCTCCCCCCACCTGCCAACTGGGTCTGTGGCCCTGCCTTGGATTGTGGGTGTTGCCCCCCACTCCCCTTTCGCCCACCAACTGATGCTTCACTCAATCTCTACAGATCATGGCCGACAGGAAGGACACTAAGACCTCGATGAACGGAATCCTGATCGACCATTCGAAGCTCGTCGATGTCCCATTCCAAGGTACCAGCTCTGACAGTTGGCACGGATACCGCATGCTTGGCTGTGCTACGGTGCTGCTTGTTGTAACCGCGTGTTGCGATAGTGTCCTGTGGAGCTGCACGTAACTTGGCAACCAGCAAAAGGGGATGGAACCTGGAATATCAGGACCTTATAGCTCATCGCAACATGTAATTCACAGTACAGGAACGTCGTGGTTCTGTTACTGGATTAATAATCCAGGGAGCAGGAGTTAACATCCACCAGTTTGAGAATCTGATTGCAATCTAAAAATACTGGGATCAGTAAAAGTGACCATGAAGCTGTCGGATTGTTGTAAAAACCCAACTGCTTCACTAATGTCCTTTAGGGAAGGAAACCTGCCGTCCTTACCTGGTCTGAGCCTTAGTGTGACTCTACACCCACAGCAACCTGGTTGACTCTTAATTGCCGTCTAAAATGACCACTCATATCAAACCCAATCCAGTGGTTCAAGAAGGCGGTCCACTGCCACCTCAAGGCAACTAGAGATGGGCATTATGTGCAGGCCTTGCCAGCAATGCCCACATCTGGAGAAAGAATTGTAAAGTAGGAGGTGCATTTACCCACTGAGCCAGAAAATGTACAAAATAATTTGACTTGGTGCTGTATTGAGTTACCTGTTTGGCATTCCCTAGCATGGGTCAATGCTCAGAGTGATGAGACCTTCGGTGGGACAGTAAATTGCCTGGTACCAGATGAAGGCCACAGGAATTGTGTCTGATAGTGCTGCGATGTGCTTGTTGTATTGCTGCTGTTACTGATTGATGTCCTTGGCAAGTCTTTATGGGAAGGCTACCGTATCTTAGCAACAGTGTCTTTGCGTTGGCCTTGTATGAATCTCTCTAAATCTTCCTTTTTGCTTTGTCTTGTGTTCCCCGGACCATGTCTGCAGTGGAGTTCCCAGTCCCCAAGAGTGAACTGGTTCAAAGGTTCCAGGTGCTGTATTTGGGAAACATTCCAGTGACGAAGCCTGTAGGTAAGAAAAGAAACTCGGCTGTTTAAAAGCACAAGTGTTGTCACTCATTCCTAACCCTCATCTCGGGCAACTTGGCAATGGCATTGAACAGAGACGATCAGCAGGATTGTTTCTCATTCCAGCACATCCCAACCTCCAATCTATAATTCTCATTGATTAATTATAACAAACCCAGTCTTATACATTTCTCACTATCTGTTTCCTGCTGTCACCAGCACTTCCTTATTTTACCATTAATTCTCTCTTCACTGCATCACTGTTTAACCATTCTCTCAGCCCCCCGCCCTCTCTCTGGCCCCCTCGCTCTCTGCCATTGGTAGTGAATTCCAGACACCCACCACCTTCTGGGTGAAAAAGTTTTTCCTCATGTCCCCTCCAATCCTTCTACCAATCACCTTAAATCTGTGTCCCCTGGTAATTGACCTCTCTGCTGAGGGAAACAGGTCTTTCCTGTCTCCTCTATCTAGGCCCCTCATAATTTTGTACACTTCAACTAAATCACCCTAAGAACAGTCTCCTCTGTTCTAAGGAAAACAACCTGAGCCGAGCCAATCTTTCCTCATAGCTGCAACTTTCAAGTCCTGGCAACATTTTTGTAAATCTCCTCTGCACTCTCTGTCCTTCCTGTAATGTGGTGACCAGAACTGTACGCAATACTCCAATGGTGGCCTAACCAGCGTTTTATGCAGTACCAGCATTACATCCCTGCTTTTGAATTCAATACCTCGGCCATTAAAGGAAAGCATTCCATATGCCTTCTTCACCACTCTATCTACCTGTCCTGCCACCTTCAGGGACCTGTGGACATGCACTCCAAGATCTCTCACTTCTTCTACCCTTCTCAATATCCTCCCATTTATTGTGTATTCCCTCACTTTATTTGCCCTCCTCAAATGCATTACCTCACACTTCTCCAGATTGAATTCCATTTGCCACTTTTCCGCCCACTCAACCAAACCATTGATATCTTTCTGGAGTCTACAGCTGTCCTCTTCACTATCAACTACACGGCCAATTTTTGTGTCATCAGCAAATTTCCCAATCATGCCTCCCACATTTAAGTGCAGATCATTAATATATACCACAAACAGCAAGGGATCCAATACTGAGCCTTGTGGAACACCACTGGAAACAGCTTTCCATTCACAAAAACATCCAACGACCACTACCCTTTGCTTCCTGTCACTGATCCAATTCTGGATCCAACCTGCCACATTCCCCTGTATCCCATGGGCTTTCATTTTACTGACCAGTCTGCCATGCGTGACCTTGTCAAATACCTTACTAAAATCCATGTAGACCACATCCACTGCACTACCCTCATCAATCCTCCTTATCAATTCCTCAAAGAATTCAATTAAATTAGTAAGACATGACCTCCCCTTAACAAATACATGCTGACTATCCCTGATTAATCAGTGCCTTTCTAAGTGGCAGTTTATCCCGTCCCTCAGAATTGATTCTAATAATTTACCCACCACTGAGGTCAGACTGACCAGCCTATAATTATTTGGCCTATCCCTCACACCCTTTTTAAACAATAGTATAACGTTCGCAGACCTCCAGTCCTCTGGCACATCACCTGTATCTAGTGAGGATTTGAAGATGAACCTCAGCGCATCCGCTATTTCTTCCCAGACTTCCTTTAACAACCTGGGATGCAATCCATCCGGCCCTGGTGATTTATCTTCCAAGAATGTCAGACCCTCTAGTACTTCTCTCTCATTATGCTTATTGTATCTAATATTTCACACTCCTCCGCTTCAACTACAATGTCTGCATCATCCCTCTCCTTTGTGAAGACAGAGACAAAAAACTCATTAAGAACCCAGCCCACATCAGTTGCATCCACGTGTAAGTTCCCTTGTGCCTCGCCCCCTGCAACTGCCTCTCTCTGTGTGCCCAGGGTGCTTGGTGTGTTGTGTTGTTTTGCTGCACTCTGCCCTCACCCTGCTGAATTGTGTCCAGTGTGTAAGCTCACACTGCAGCAACCCTCACCACCCTGGTTTTGAATTTGCATCCTTTCCCACATCAAGCACTCCAGCAATCTCTCGCCTGCTGCATGGCAGTGGCATCTCTCAATGTAATAAATGTAAGGGATGCCTGACAACCCAGGGAGCAGAGGAGGGTTAAGCATCTCGGATCAGAATTCTTTCTGGCAACTTACCCCTGAATCAATCCTCCCTTTCAGCCATTGACTGACCTGCTCTGCATTTCTTGCATTTCATCGGTTGCCAACAGACCTGTACCCAGAGCATAAGTGTCACCCTATCCCTGCAACCACCTCCAGCCCTTACACACTTCCCTATCCCTGTAACCTCCTCCAGCCCTTACACCCTTCCCTATCCCTGTAACCTCCTCCAGCCATTACACCCTTCCCTATCCCTGTAACCTCCTCCAGCCCTTACACCCTTCCTTATCCCTGTAACCTCCTCCAGCCATTACACCCTTTCCTATCCCTGTAACCTCCTCCAGCCCTTACACCCTTCCCTATCCCTGTAACCTCCTCCAGCCCTTACACCCTTCCCTATCCCTGTAACCTCCTCCAGCCCTTACAACCCTCCCATATCCCTGTAACCTCCTTCAGCCCCTTCACCCCTCCTTATCTCTGTAACGTCCTCCAGCCCTTACTACCCTCCCTATCCCTGTAAACTCCTCCAGCCCTTACAACCCTCCCGATCCCTACAACCCTCCCTATCCCTGAAACCTCCTCCAGCCCTGACAACCCTCCTTATCCCTGTAACCTCCTCCAGCACTGACATCCCTCCCTATCCCTGTAACCACCTCCAGCCCCTACAACTCTCCCTATTCCGGTAACCTCCTCCAACACTGACATCCCTCCCTATCCCTGTAACCTCCTCCAGCCCCTACAACCCTCCGTATCCCTGTAACCTCCTACAGCCCCTACAATCCCTCCCTATCTCTGTAACCTCCTCCAGCTCCGACATTTTTTTATTATTATTCATTCATGGGATGTGGGCATCGCTGGCCAGGCAGCATTTATTGCCCATCCCTGATTGTCCTTGAGAAAGTGATGGTGAGCTGCCTTCTTGAACCGCTGCAGTCCATGTGAGGTAGGTATACCCACAGTGCTGTTAGGAAGGGAGTTCCAGGATTTTGACGCAGCGACAGTGAAGGAACAGCGATATAGTTTCAATTCAGGATGGTGTGTGGCTTGGAGGGGAACTTGCAGGTGGTGGTGTTCCCATGCATTTGCTGCCCTTGTCCTTCTAGTTGGTAGAGGTCGCGGGTTTGGGAGGTGCTGTCTGAGGAGCCTTGGTGCATTGCTACCGTGCATCTTGTAGATGGTACACACTGTGTGTCAGTGGTGGAGGGAGTGCCAATCAAGTTGGGCTGCTTTGTCCTGGATGGTGTCGAGCTTCTTGAGTGTTATTGGAGCTGCACCCATCCAGGCAAGTGGAGAGTATTCCATCACACTCCTAACTTGTGCCTTGTAGATGGTGAACAGGCTGGGGAGTCAGGAGGTGAGTTACTCACCACAGGATTCCTAGCCTCTGACCTGCTCTTGTAGCCACGGTATTTATATGGCTACTCCAGTTCAGTTTCTGGTCAATGGTAGCCCCTAGGATGTTGATAGTGGGGGATTCAGCGATGGTCATGCCATTGAATGTCAAGGGGCGATGGTTCAATTCTCTCTTGTTGGAGATGGTCATTGCCTGGCACTTGTGTGGTGCGAATGTTACTTGCCACTTATCAGCCCAAGCCTGGACATTGTCCAAGTCTTGCTGCATTTCTACATGGCCTTCTTCAGTATTTGAGAGTCACAAATGGTGCTGAACATTGTGCAATCATCAGCGAACATCCCCACTTCTGACCTTATGATTGAAGGAAGGTCATTGAAGCAGCTGAAGATGATTGGGCCTAGGACACTATGCTGAGGAACTCCTGCAGTGATGTCCTGGAGCTCAGATGATTGACCTCCAACAACCACAACCATCTTCCTTTGCACTAGGTATGACTCCAGCCAACGGAGGGTTTTCCCCCTGACTCCCATTGACCTCAGTTTTGCTAGGGCTCCTTGATGCCATACTCGGTCAAATGCTGCCTTGATGTCAAGGGCAGTCACTCTCACCTCACCTCTTGAGTTCAGCTCTTTTGTCCATGTTTGAACCAAGGCTGTAATGAGGTCAGGAGCTGAGTGGCCCTGGCGGAACCCAAACTGAGCGTCACTGAGCAGGTTATTACTCAGCAAGTGCCACTTGGTAGCACTGTCGACAACATCTTCCATCACATTACTGATGATTGAGAGTAGGCTGATGGGGCGGTAATTGGCCGGGTTGGACTTGTCCTGCTTTTTGTGTACAGGACATACCTGGGCAATTTTCCACATTGCCAGGTAGATGCCAGTGTTGTAGCTGTACTGGAACAGCTTGGCTCGGGACGCGGCAAGTTCTGGAGCACAGGTCTTCAGTACTATTGCCGGAATATTGTCAGGGCCCATAGCCTTTGCAGTATCCAGTACCTTCAGTCGTTTCCTGATACCACGCGGAGTGAATCGAATTGGCTGAAGTCTGGCATCTGTGATGCTGGGGACTTCAGGAGGTGGCCGAGATGGATCATCAACTCTGCACTTCTGGCTGCAGATTGTTGCAAATACTTCAGCCTTTTCTTTCGCACTGATGTGCTGGTCTCCCCCATCATTGTGGAGCCACCTCCTCCAATTAGTTGTTTAATTGTCCATCACCATTCACGGCTGGATGTGGCAGGACTGTAGAGCTTAGATCTGATCCGTTGGTTATGGGATCGCTGAGCTCTGTCTATCGCATGTTGCTTACGCTGTTTGGTACACAAGTAGTCCTGGGTTTTAGCTTCACCAAGTTGACACCTCATTTTGAGTTATGCCTGGTGCTGCTCCAGGCATGCCCTTCTGCACTCTTCATTGAACCAGGGTTAGTCTCCTGGCATGATGGTAATGGTAGAGTGGGGGGTATGCCGGGCCATGAGGTTACAGATTGTGGTTGAGTACAATTCTGCTGCTGCTGATGGCCCACAGCGCCTCATGGATGCCCAGTTTTGCATTGCTAGATCTGTTCAAAATCTATCCCATTCAGCACGGTGATAGTGCCACACAACACGAAGGACTGTATCCTCAGTGTGAAGGCAGGATTTCGTCTCCACAAGGACTGTAAGGTGGTCACTCCTACCAATACTATCATGGACTCATGCAACTGCGGCAGGCAAATTGGTGAGGACGAGGAGAGGTATATTTTCCCCTCTTGTTAGTTCCCTCACTTTTTTTTTTCTTCTTCTTTGGCCTCCTTGTCTTGGGAGACAATGGTTAAGCGCCTGGAGGTGGTCAGTGGTTTGTGGAGCAGTGCCTGGAGTGGCTATAAAGGCCAATACTAGAGTGACAGACTCTTCCACAGGTGCTGCAAATAAAATTGGTTGTCAGGGCTGTTTCGCAGTTGGCTCTCCCCTTGCACTTCTGTCTTTTTTCCTGCCAACTGCTAAGTCTCTTCGATTCGCCACACTTCAGCCCCGCCTTTTTGGCTGCCCACCATAACTACCTGCCGCATATCCAGTCTAGCAGATATGTCCTTTCGGACTCGGCCAGCTCGGTGAGTAGTGGTGCTACCGAGCCAATCTTGCTGATGTATATTGAAGTCCCCCACCCAGAGTACATTCTGTGCCCTTGCCACCCTCAGCGCTTCCTCCAAATGGTGTTCAACATGGAGGAGAACTGATTCATCAGCTGAGGGAGGGCGGTAGGTGGTAATCAGTAGGAGGTTTCCTTGTCCATGTTTGACCTGATGTCATGAGACTTCATGAGGTCCAGAGTCGATGTTGAGGACTCCCAGGGCAACTCCCTCCCTACTGTATACCACTGTGCCACTACCTCTGCTGGGTCTGTCCTGCCGGTGGGACAGGACATACCCGGTGATGGTGGTGTCTGGGACATTGTCTGGAAGGTATGATTCCATGAGTATGACTCTGTCAGGCTGTTGCTTGACTAGTCTGTGGGACAGCTCTCCCAACTTCGGCACAAGCCCCCAGATGTTAGTAAGGAGGACTTTGCAGGGTCGACAGGGCTGGGGTTGCCATTGTTGTTTCTGGTGCCTAGGTCGATGCCGGGTGGTCCGTCCAGTTTCATTCCTTTTTATTGACACCCTAGCAGTTACATACAACTGAGTGGCTTGCTAGGCCATTTCAGAGGGCCTGTAAGAATCAACCATATTGCTGTGGGTCTGGAGTCACATGTAGGCCAGACCAGGTAAGGACAGCAGATTTCCTTCCCTGAAGGGCATGAGTGAACCAGATGGGTTTTTACAACAATTGACAATGGTTTCATGGCCATCATTAGACTAGCTTTTAATTCCAGATTTATTAATTGAATTCAAATTCCACCTTCTGCCGTGGTTGGATTCGAACCCATGTCCCCAGGTCTCTAGGTTACTAGTCCACTGGCAATACCACTACGCCACCACCTCCCCATCTCTGTAACCTCCACCAGCCCCTACACCCCTCCCTATCCCTGTAACCTCCTCCAGCCCCTACACCCCTCCCTATCCCTGTAACCTCCTCCAGCCCCTACACCTCTCCTTATCTCTGTAACCTCCTCCAGTCCCTACACCCCTCCCTATCCCTGTAACCTCCTCCAGTCCCTACACCCCTCCCTATCCCTGTAACCTCCACCAGCCCCTACACTCCTCCCTATCCCTGTAACCTCCTCCAGTCCCTACACCCCTCCCTATCCCTGTAACCTCCTCCAGTCCCTACACCCCTCCCTATCCCTGTAACCTCCACCAGCCCCTACACTCCTCCCTATCCCTGTAACCTCCTCCAGCCACGACATCCCTCCTTATCTCTGTAAACCCCTCCAGCCCCTACACCCCTCCCTATATCTGTCACCTCCACCAGCCCCTACACCCTTCCCTATCTCTCTTACCTCCTCCAGCCCTCACTATCCCTGTAACCTCCTTCTCCAGCCCCTACAACCCTCCCTATCCCTGTAACCTCCTACAGCCCCTATACTCCTCCCTATCCTTGTAGCCTCCTCCCGCCTTCAGCTCATCACGTCTGCACTGGCCCTCTGAAAGAGCAATTTACTTAGTGCCACTCCCCCGCCTTCTCCCTATAGCCCTGCACATTCTTCCTTTTCAGATAATTATCCAATTCCGTCTAGAATGCCTCGATTGAACCTACCTCCACCACACTCTCAGGCAATGCATTCCAGATCTTAACCTCTCGCTGCATGAAAAAGTTTTTCCTCATGTCTCCATTGCTTCTTTTGCCAATTACCTTAAATCTGTGCCTTCTCGGTCTCGATCCCTCCACCAGTGGGAATAGTTTCTCTCTATCTACTCTGTGCAGTCCCATCATAATGAACTCATAGATGCAGCACTGAAACAGGCCCTTCGGCCCACCGTGTCTGTGCCGACCATCAACCACCCATTTATACTAATCCTACATTAATCCCATATTCCCTACCACATACCCACCTTCCCTCAATTCCCTTACCACCTTCCTACACTAGGGACAATTTACAATGGCCAATTTACTATCAACCTGCAAGTCTTTGGGCGGCGCAGTGGTTAGCACCGCAGCCTCACAGCTCCAGCGACCCGGGTTTGGTTCTGGGTACTGCCTGTGTGGAGTTTGCAAGTTCTCCCTGTGACCGCATGGGTTTCCACCGGGTGCTCCAGTTTCCTCCCACAGCCAAAGACTTGCAGGTTGATAGGTAAATTGGCCATTATAAATTGCCCCTAGTAATGGTAGGTGGTAGGAGAATTGAGGGAAGGTGGGGATGTGGTAGGAAATATGGGGTGAATGTAGGATTAGTATAAATGGGTGGTTGTTGGTCAGCACAGACTTGGTGGGCCAAAGGGCCTGTTTCAGTGCTGTATCTCTCTATGACTCTTTGGCTGTGGGAGGAAACCGGAACACCCGGTGGAAACCCACGCCGTCAAAGGGAGAACTTGCAAACTCCACACAGGCAGTACCCAGAACCGAACCTGGGTCGCTGGAGCTGTGAGGCTGCAGTGCTAACCACTGCGCCACTGTGCCACCCTCTTGAACACCTCTATCAAATCTCTTGTCAGCCTTCTCTTCTCCCAAGGAAACTGTCACAACTTCTCCAATCTATCCACATAACTGAAGTTCCTAATCCCTGGAACCATTCTCGTGAACCTTTTTTGCATTCTTTCTAATGCCTTCACATCTTTCCTAAAGTTTGGCACCCAGCACTAGACACAATACTCCAGTTGAGGCCAAACCAGTGTTTTATGCAAGTTTAACATAACTTTCTTGCTTTGGTGCTCTATGCCCCTATTAATAAAGCCCAGGATACTGTATTAACCGTGCTCTCAACCTGTCCTGCCACCTTCAATGACTAATGCACATATACAGCCAGGTCTGTCTGCTCCTGCACCCCCTTTAGAATTGTACCCTTTATTTTATATTTTCTTTCCACGTTCTTCCTACCAAAATGAATCACTTCATTAAATTTAATCTGCCACTTGTCCATCCATTCCATTATCTTGTCTATGTCCTTTTGAAGTTCTACACTATCCTCCTCACAGTTCACAATGTTTCCAAGCTTCATATCATCCGCAGATTTTGAAATTGTGCCCTATACATCAAGGTCTAGGTCATTAATATATATCCGGAAAAGCAAGAGTCCCAACACTGACCCCTGGGGAACTCCACTATAAACCTTCCTTCAGTCCAAAAACATCCATTAACCACTACTCTCTGTTTCCTGTCGCTCAGCCAATTTTGTATCCATGTTGCAACTGTCCCTTTTATTCCATGAGCTATAACTTTGCCTACTAGTTTGTTGTGTGGCACATATCAAACACCTTTTGAAAGTCCATTTACACCACATCAACAGCATTGTCCTCATCAACCCTTTCTGTTACCTCTTCAAAAAAACTCCAGAAAGTTAGTTGAACACAATTTGCCCGTAACAAATCCATACTGACGTTCCTTAATTAATCCTCATTCGCCCAAGTGACTTGATTTTGTCTTGAATTATCATTTCAAGAAGCTTCCCCACCACCGAGCTTAAACTAACTGGCATGTAGTTTATCTTTATACCCTTTTTTGAACAAAGGTGTAACATTTGCATTCCTCCAGTCCTCTGGCACCACCCCTGAGTCTAAGGAAGATTGTAAAATTATGACCAGTGCCTCCACAATTTCCACCCTCACTTCCCTTAATATCCTTGGATGCATCTCTTCTGGTCCTGGTGCCTTATCAACTTTAAATATAGATAGCCTATCCAATACCACCTCCTTATCAATTTTAAACTTTTCAAATGTTTGAATTACTTCCTTTCACCATGACCTGAACAGCATTTTCTTCCTTCGTAAAGACAGATGCAAAGTATTCATTTAATACCTCAGCTATGCCCCCTGACTCCATGCGTAAATCCCCTTTTTGATCCCTAATCGGCCCCACTCCTTTTAACATCTTTTTACTATTTATATCCCTGTAAAAGACTTTTGGATTCCCTTTTATATTAGCTGCCAATCTCTCTTCATGCTCTCTTTACTTCTCTTTTTTTGCTTTTTCAGTTCCCCTCTGAACCTTCTATATTCAGCCTAGTTTTTGGTTGTATTATCTACCTGACATCATAAGCACACTTTTTCTTCTTAATCTCTGTTTCTATTAGGGAGCTCTGGATTTGTTTACCCTACCTTTCCCCTTCGTGGGGATATACCTTGACTGTGCCCAAACTATCTCTTCTTTAAAAGCAACCCATTGTTCAATTACAGTTTTGCCTGCCAATCTTTGATACCAATTGTAATTCTGGTCTTTTGTGCATCCCCCAATTTTAATCCCTCTATTGTCTGATAATGCTCCTGTGAAGCGCTTTGGGACATTGTGCTATGTTAAAGGTGCTACAGAGATGCAGTTGTTATTGTTGTTCAAGGGATTGCAGCATTGTATAATTTCCACAGACCCTGGAACCGTGTCAGGCACTCCACCCCACCCCACCCCACCCCACCCCACCCCACCCCACCGTGTATGAGGATATGGTTCATTCTCATCCTTTCCTGTCTCTGACTCTCAGTGCATGCAATTAACCCCACCAACCCCCCTCCAACACCTCCCAACCCGCCCCCCCCGAAAGCCCCAACCCCCCGCCCCACCCCTGCCCACCCCATTTCTGCCCCCCCACCCCACCAATGGCCAGTTGATCGGTTTTTGGTGGGTAACTGTCTGTCTTCGACTTGTCTTTCCTCCTCTCTTCGCCCCACAGCGGTAGAGGTTTCCAGGTCTGTACTGCCAAACTCCAGAAGGCTTGTTATGGAAGGATAATGCTGGAGCCTATATTTACTCAGTTTCACAACAATTGTGCAGAGTAACACTCAAAACCCTCCACCCATCTCAGAGAGTGTCTGCTTATATGTGCTCAACTAAGTCCCCAATTAACACCCTTCAGCTGCACATAATCAAACCATTGATGCACAATTAACAGATTAACACGTACTAACACTGCTGTCAATCTGTCCCATCATCCAGCCATGACCTCTAACCTGTTACCTCAGTAACCTTTTAAAACAAGGAGCTTTTTATCAACTCCCAAGATTTCACAAGTGACCTTCCTCTCATCAGACACTAGGCACCTCTCAAGAACAGGGATGCTGGGAGCCAGTCGTGGGTCAGGGCTGCAGAGATCAGGTAGGGAGTCACACTGACGCAAGGCACCAGGACCTCGAGGTTTTAAAAGATAGTCTTCATGTGTTTGATTTTTGGCTGCAAATGTTAGAGTAACGTAGCATGAATTACAGTCTGCAGGTTCTCCGATCTGGCTGGACCACATAAGCACTCTCAGATCCTGCTCTTATCTGTTTAAACTGCTCACTATTCCAGGATAATCCCTGATAACGATAACCCCCAGCTTCTTTTCTCTGTAAACTGTCTTAAACCCCTCTCCCCTGGTCCCCTCCACCCTTGCCTCCAACAAGCGCGAGGGGCTCAGGACTTCTTTGTTATTCAGATCGAGACCATCCAATCAGCTGCCTCTGCCGTTTCCCTCCCTTCCACAAGCCCACCCGGCCAAGCTTCCTCTAAGCTCCCCCGCCACTCTAGCCCTGAACTCACATCTCTCTCTAGTTCCTTCCCCTCTCCCCTCATGCCCTCGCCGAGTCCTTGCCCTTGAGACCCACCTCCTGTTCCCTCAATCCTATTCCCACTAAACTGCTGATCACCCAACTTCCCCTCCTGGTCCCCACGTTAGCCGTTATTAACGGTTCTCTTTCTTCAGGTATTGTTCCCCTCTCCTTTGTATTTACTGTCATCACTCCCTCCTCAAAACAAACAATCCTTCACCCCCTCCATCTTTGCAAATTAATGCCCCATCTCCAATTTCCCTTTCCTCTCCAAATTCCTTGAACACGTCGCCTTCCAAATCCATGAGCATCTTTCCCAAAACTCCATGTTTGAATTCCTGCAATCAGGTTTTGGCCCTTGCAATAGTACTGAAACAGCCCTTATCAAAATCACCAATGACATCCTCTGTGACTGTGACCAAGGTAAACTATTCCTCCTCTTGCTTCTCCACCTGTCTACAGCCTTTGACCCGGTTGACCACACCGTCCTCTTCCAACACCTCTCCACTGTCATCCAGCTGGGTGGGACTGCACTCACCTGCTTCCATTCTTACCTGTCCAGTTGGAGCCAGAGAACAATGGCTTTTCTTTCCGTTCTCACACCATTAGCTCTGACCCCCTCCTATTTCTCATCTGTATCCTGTCCCTCAGGGACATTATCCAAAAAGAGAGCATCAGTTTCCACACATACACTGTCTCTACCTCACCAGCTCTACCTCACCACCACCTCTCTCAACTCTTCCACTGTTTCTAAATTATCAGACTATTTATCTGTCAGCCAGTACAGGATGAGCAAAAACTATCTCCAACTAAATATTGAGAAGATTAGAGACATTGTTTTTGGTTCCCTCACCACTGACTCCATCCTTCTCCCTGAGGCTGGCTGACTATATGGGAGTAAACCAGACTATTCAGAATCTTGGCGTTATATTTGACCCTGAGATGAACGTTTAGTCACATATCTGAGCCATCACTGAGACCACCTATTACTTCCCCTATAACGTCACCCAAATCTGCCCCTGCCTCAGCTCACCTACACAAACCCTCATTTCTGCTTTTGTTACCTCTAGACCTGACTGTTCCAATCCACTCCTGGCCGGCTTCCCACATTCTACCCTCCATAACCTTGAGGTCATCCAAAACTCTGCTGCCTGTGTTTACTCGCACCAAGTCCAGTTCCTCTATCACTCCTGTGCTTCCTGACCTGCATTGGCTCCCAGTTAAACAATGCATTGATTTTAAAAATTTTCATCCTTGTTTTTAATTCCCTCCATGGCCTCGCCACTCCCTATCTCTGTAATCTCCTCCAGCCACTCGACACTCCCTATCTCTGTAATCTCCTCCAGCCACTCGCCCCTCCCTATATCTGTAATCTCCTCCAGCCACTCGCCACTCCCTATCTCTGTAATCTCCTCCAGCCACTCGCCACTCCCTATCTCTGTAATCTCCTCCAGCCACTCGCCACTCCCTATCTCTGTAATCTCCTCCAGCCCCTCGCCCCTCCCTATATCTGTAATCTCCTCCAGCCCCTCCCTATCTCTGTAATCTCCTCCAGCCCCTCGCCCCTCCCTATCTCTGTAATCTCCTCCAGCCCCTCGCCCCTCCCTATCTCTGTAATCTCCTCCTGCCCCTCGCCCCTCCCTATCTCTAATCTCCTCCTGCCCCTCGCCCCTCCCTATCTCTGTAATCTCCTCCAGCCCCTCGCCCCTCCCTATCTCTAATCTCCTCCAGCCCCTCGCCCCTCCCTATCTCTGTAATCTCCTCCTGCCCCTCGCCCCTCCCTATCTCTAATCTCCTCCTGCCCCTCGCCCCTCCCTATCTCTAATCTCCTCCTGCCCCTCACCCCTCCCTATCTCTAATCTCCTCCAGCCCCTCGCCCCTCCCTATCTCTGTAATCTCCTCCAGCCCCTCGCCCCTCCCTATCTCTGTAATCTCCTCCAGCCCCTCGCCCCTCCCTATCTCTGTAATCTCCTCCAGCCCCTCGCCCCTCCCTATCTCTGTAATCTCCTCCAGCCCCTCCCTATCTCTGTAATCTCCTCCAGCCCCTCGCCCCTCCCTATCTCTGTAATCTCCTCCAGCCCCTTGCCTCTCCCTATCTCTGTAATCTCCTCCTGCCCCTCACCCCTCCCTATCTCTGTAATCTCCTCCAGCCCCTCGCCCCTCCCTATCTCTGTAATCTCCTCCAGCCCCTCGCCCCTCCCTATCTCTGTAATCTCCTCCAGCCCCTCGCCCCTCCCTATCTCTGTAATCTCCTCCAGCCCCTCGCCCCTCCCTATCTCTGTAATCTCCTCCAGCCCCTCGCCCCTCCCTATCTCTGTAATCTCCTCCAGCCCCTTGCCTCTCCCTATCTCTGTAATCTCCTCCTGCCCCTCACCCCTCCCTATCTCTGTAATCTCCTCCAGCCCCTCGCCCCTCCCTATCTCTGTAATCTCCTCCAGCCCCTCGCCCCTCCCTATCTCTGTAATCTCCTCCAGCCCCTCGCCCCTCCCTATCTCTGTAATCTCCTCCAGCCCCTCTCCCCTCCCTATCTCTGTAATCTCCTCCGGCCCCTCGCCCGTCCCTATCTTTGTAATCTCCTCCGGCCCCTCGCCCCTCCCTATCTCTAATCTCCTCTAATTCTGGCCTCTTGAGCATCTCCAATTTTAATCGCTGCACCATTGGCGGCCTTGCCTTTAGCTGCCTCGGCGCTATTATCTGGGATTCCCTCCCTTAAGCTCGCCACCTTTTATCTCTTTCCCTTCTTTAAGATAAAAAAAAATGCAGTGGTGTTTCCAAGTGTCAGAGTAAAATTACAAAATCTGCCGATGATGCCAAGCTTGGAGGTGTGTCAGACAGTGAGGGTAATACAACTCAACTGCAACAGGACATAGTCTAGCATAATGGGCAGACAAATGAGAGAATGGAATTTAATACGGAAAAGTGTGAGGTGATGCATTTTGGCAGAAGAGATAGGGAGAGGCAATATAGATTAAATGGCACAGTTCTAAAGAGTGTGCAAGGACAGAGGGACCTGGGAGTTCATGTGCATAAATCTTTGAAGGTGGCAGGACATATTGAAAGAGTGGTTAGCAAAACATATGGGATCTTGGGCTTCAGAAGTAGAGGCATTGAGTACAAGAGCAGGGAAGTTATGTTGAACCTTTATAAAGCTCTGGTTTGACCACACTGGAGTATTGTGTCCAGTTCTGGTCACCACACTTAAGGAAGGATGTGCGGGTCCTTGAGAGGGTGCGGAGGAGTTTTTTTTAATTCTTTCATGGCATGTGGTGTCACTGGCAAGGCCAGAATTTGTTGCCCATCCTGAATTGTCCTTGAAAACTAATAGGCTGATAGGCCCATTTCAGAGGGCAGTTAAGAGTCAACCACATTGCTGTGGGTCTGGAGTCATATGTAGGTCAGACCAGGTAAGGACAGCAGATTTCCTTCCCTAAAGGACATTAGTGAACCAGATGGGTTTTTATGACAATTGATGGTGGTTTCATGGCATCATTATAAGACTAGCTTTCAATTCCAGATTTTTTTTTTATTAAGTAATGTAATTTAAATTCCACCAGCTGCCATGGTGGGATTTGAACCCAAGTCTCCAGGGCATTAGTCTGGCCTCTGGATTGCTAGTTCAGTGACATTACCACTGTCTCCCCAGGGACATGCTGTGAGAGGCAGAATGGTTCCAGGGATGAGTGATTTTAGCTACAAGGTTAGGTTGGAAAGCTGGAGTTTTCTCCTTGGAGTAAAGGAGATTGAGGGGAGATTTGGTAGAGGTGTACTAGATTATGGCAGGTTTACATAAGGTAGACAACGAAAAACGGTTCCCAGTAGTTGATAGTACAAGGTTTAGGGAACACAGATTTAAGGTTTTGGGCAAGAGGTGAGGGGGGAATGTGAGGAAGAGGTTTTTTTTTACACAGCGAGTGGTAATGACTTGGAACTCGCTGCCTGCAAGGGTGGTGGAAGCAGAGACAATGAATAATTTCAAAAGAAAATTGGATGGGCATTTGAGGGGAATAAACTTGCAGGGCTACGGGGATAGAGCGGGGGAATGGGACTGACTGGATTGCTCCACCGAGAGCCAGCATGGACCTGATGGACCGAATGGCCTCCTTCTGTGCTGTAATGACTCTATACATCTAAGATGCTCCTTAAAACCTACCTCTTTGATCGAGCCTTTGCTCACCTGCTGTAATATCTCCTTATGTGGCTCGGTGTTAAATTTTGTTTGATAATGTGAAGCACCTTGGGACGGTTTGCTGTGTTAAAGGCACTATGTCAATACAAGTTGTTCTTCCTTCCTCCTCCTCTTTATTATTATTATTGGTGCGGCGCTCCCTCAGTACTGACCCTCCGGCGTGGCGCTCCCTCGGTTCTGCCCCTCCAACGGCGTGACACTCCCTCGGTACCTCGGTCTCTGGATTAAAATATGAAACCACAGCTTTCTGACTCAGTGTTACCCACTTTCCAGATACTAACAACACTGAAATAAGGCGCACACACACCCCTCAATGTTCTCATGGAGACACAGTGCATCACACAGAATATAGCAAGACGGAGAGATGATTCCAGTTTGTATTCTTGTCTGTGCTGTGAAATGTTTGACACATATTTGGTGAAGTGAATAATTTGAAAGGCAGGAGGTGAGAGTCTGCCCACCATTTCCATCTGTTATCATCTCAATTCCTCCTCCATTCTCCCATTTCCCTCTTGTTTTATTGCTGTTCTGTGTAATGAATGCAGCTTTTGTTTAAAAAGAGAACAGTTGAAGCCTCAGGCTGGGTCTGGGGCACGACTGGACGGGGTGGCTTGGGGACGGTCTAGTTCTGATGTTCCAGCCATCATGGTGATGGGACTGTGAGGGGCTCAAAGGGAAGTAAGGGTGAAAATTGGAGAGGCACTGGCTATAATCTTCCAGTCCTCCTCAGATACAGGGGTGGTGCCAGAGGACTGGGTATAAGGACAAGCCCAGCAACTGCAGGCCAATCAGTTTAATATCGGTGGTGGGAAAGCTTTTAGAAACGATAATCCGTGACAAAATTAATAGTCACTGGGACAAATGTGGATTAATTCAGGAAAGTCAGCACAGATTTGTTCAGGGCAAGTCACGTTTAACTAACTTGTTTGAGCTTTTTGATAAGGTAACAGAGAGGGTTGATGAGGGTAATGCAGTAGCTGTGGTGTACTTGGACTTCCAGAAAGCGTTTTTGATAAAGTGTCACATAATAAGGTTGTCAGCAAAGTTAAAGCCCATGGAATAAAAGGGACAGTGGATGTGGTTTATTTGGACTTTCAGAAAGCTTTTGACAAAGTCCCACATAAGAAATTAGCGTGTAAAATTAAAACGCTTGGGATTGGGGGGGTAGTGTATTGCGATGGATAGAGAGTTGGTTGGCAGACAGGACGCAAAGTGTAGGAATAAACGGGTCTTTTTCCGAATGGCAGGCAGTGACTAGTGGGTACCGCAGGGATCAGTGCTAGGACCCCAGCTATTCACAATATATATAAATGATTTAGATGAGGGAACTAAATGTAATATCTCCAAATTTGCAGATGACACAATGCTGGGTGGGAGGGTGAGTTGTGAGGAGGATGCAGAGAAGCTCCAGTGTGATTTGGACAGGTTGAGTGAGTGGGCAAATACATGGCAGATGCAGTATAATGTGGATAAATGTGAGATTATCCACTTTGGTGGCAAAAACAGAAAGGCAGATTATTATCTGAACGTCTATAGATTGGGAAAGGGGGGAGGTGCAGCAAGACCTGGGTGTCCTTGTACACCAATCGCTGAAAGTAAACATGCAGGTGCAGCAGGCAGTTAAGAAGGCAAATGGTATGCTGGCCTTCATAGCGAGAGGATTTGAGTACAGGAGTAAGGATGTCTTGCTGCAATTATACAGGGCCTTGGTGAGGCCACACCTGGAATATTGTGTGCAGTTTTGGTCTCCTTATCTGATGAAGGATGTTCTTGCTATGGAGGGAGTGCAGCAAAGGTTCACCAAACTGATTTCTGGGATGGCAGGACTGACGTATGAAGAGAGATTGGGTCGATTAGGCTTGTATGCGCTAGAGTTTAGAAGAATGAGAGGGGATCTCATAGAAACCTACAAAATTATAACAGGACTGGACAGACTAGATGCAGGAAGGATGTTCCCGATGGCAGGGGAGTCCAGGACCAGGGGTCACAGTCTAAGGATAAGGGGTAAGCCATTTAGGACTGAGATGAGGAGGGATTTCTTCACCCAGAGAGTGGTGAACCTGTGGAGTTCTCTACCACCGAAAGCAGTTGAGGCCAAATCACTAAATATATTTAAGAGTTCGATATGGTTCTTAGGGCTAAAGGGATCATGGGTTACGGGGAGAAAGTGGGAACAGGGTACTGAGTTTCGATGATCAGCCATGACAGACCACCCGCATCGACCGAGGCACCGGAAACGACAACGGCAAACCCAGTCCTGTCGACCCTGCAAAGTCCTCCTTACTAACATCTGGCGGCTTGTGTCAAAGTTGGGAGAGCTGTCCCACAGACTAGTCGAGCAACAGCCTGACATAGTCATACTCACGGAATGATACCTGACAGACAATGTCCCAGACGCTACCATCACCATCCCTGGGTATGTCCTGTCACACAGGCAGGACAGACCCAGCAGAGGTGGCGACACAGTGGTATACAGTAGGGAGGGAGTTGCCCTGGGAGCTCTCAACATCGACTCTGGACCCCATGAAGTCTCATGGCATCAGATCAAACATGGACAAGGAAACCTCCTGCTGATTACCACCTACCGCCCTCCCTCAGCTGATGAATCAGTACTCCTCCATGTTGAACACCACTTGGAAGAAGCACTGAGGGTGGCAAGGGCACAGAATGTACTCTGGGCGGGGGACTTCAATGTCCATCAACAAGAGTGGTTGGTAGCACCACTATTGACTGAGCTGGCCGAGTCCGAAAGGACATATCTGCTAGACTGGGTATGCGGCAGGTGGTGAGGGAACCAACAAGAGGGGAAATCATACTTGACCTCGTCCTCACCAATCTGCCTGCCGCAGATGCATCAGTCCTTGACAGTATTGGTAGGAGTGACCACCGCACAGTCCTTGTGGAGACGAAGTCCCGCCTTCACATTGAGGATACCGTCCATCGTGTTGTGTGGCACTATCACGGTGCTAAATGGGATAGATTTTGAACAGATCTAGCAATGCAAAACTGGGCATCCATGAGGCGCTGTGGGCCATCAGCAGCAGCAGAATTGTACTCAACCTCAATCTGTAACCTCATGGCCCGGCATATCCCCCACTCTACCATTACCATCAAGCCAGGAGACCAACCCTGGTTCAATGAAGAGTGCAGGAGGGCGAGCCAGGCGCAGCACCAGGCCGACCTCAAAATGGTGAAGCTACAACACAGGATTATCTGCGTGCCAAACTGTGTAAGCAGCATGCGATAGAGCTAAGCGATCCCATAACCAACGGATCAGATCTAAGCTCTGCATTCCTGCCACATCAAGCCGTAAATGGTGGTGGACAATTAAACAACTAACTGGAGGAGGTGGCTCCACAAATATCCCCATCCTCAATGATGGGGGAGCCCAGCACATCAGTGCGAAAGATAAGGCTGAAGCATTTGCAACAATCTTCAGCCAGCAGTGCCGAGTTGATGATCCATCTTGGCCTCCTCCTGAAGTCCCCAGCATCACTGATGCCAGACTTCAGCCAATTAGATTCACTCCGCATGATATCAAGAAACAACTGAAGGCACTGGATACTGCAAAGGCTATGGGCCCTGACAATATTCTGGCAATAGTACTGAAGACCTGTGCTCCCCTAGCCGAGCTGTTCCAGTGCAGCTACAACACTGGCATCTACCCAGCAATGGAGAAAATTGCCAAGGTATGTCCTGTACACAAAATGCAGGACAAGTCCAACCTGGCCAATTACTGCCCCGTCAGTCTACTCTCAATCATCAGTAAAGTGATGGAAGGGGTTGTCAACAGTGCTATCAAGCAGCACTTGCTTAGCAATAACCTGCTCAGTGACGCTCAATTTGGGTTCTGCCAGGGCCACTCAGCTCCTGACATCATTACGGCCTTGGTCCAAACATGGACAAAAGAGCTGAACTCAAGAGGTGAGGTGAGAGTGACTGTCCTTGACATCAAGGCAGCATTTGACCGAGTCTGGCATCAAGGAGCCCTAGCAAAACTGGAGTCAATGGCAATCAGGGGGAAAACTCTCCACTGGTTGGAGTCATAACTAGCGCAAAGGAAGATGGTTGTGATTGTTGGAGGTCAATCATCTCAGTCCCAGGACATTACTGCAGGTGTTGCTCAGGGTAGTGTCCTAGGCCCAATCATCTTCAGCTGCTTCATCAATGACCTTCCTTCAATCATAAGGTCAGAAGTGGGGATGTTCGCTGATGATTGCACAATGTTCAGCACCTTTCGTGACTCCTCAGATACTGAAGCAGTCCGTGTAGAAATACAGCAAGACCTGGACAATATCCAGGCTTGGGCTGATAAGTGGCAAGTAACATTCACACCACACAAGTGCCAGGCAATGACCATCTCCAACAAGAGACAATCTAACCATCTCCCCTTGACATTCAATGGCATTACCATCGCTGAATCCCCCACTATCAACATCCTGGGGGCTACCATTGACCAGAAACTGAACTGGAGTAGCCATATAAATACCGTGGCAAGAGCAGGTCAGAGGCTAGGAATCCTGCAGCGGGTAACTAACCTCCTGACTCCCCAAAGCCTGTCCACCATCTACAAGGCACAAGTCAGGAGTGTGATGGAATACTCTCCACTTGCCTGGATGGGTGCAGCTCCAACAACACTCAAGAAGGTCGACACTATGCAGAACAAAGCAGCCTGCTTGATTGGCACCCCATCTACCAACATTCACTCCCTCCACCACCGATGCACAGTGACATCAGTGTGAACCATCTACAAGATGCACTGCAGAAACGCACCAAGACTCCTTAGACAGCACCTTCCAAACGCACGACCTCTACCAACTAGAAGGACAAGGGCAGCAAATGCATGGGAACACCACCACCTGCAAGTTCCCCTCCAAGTCACACACTATCCTGACTTGGAACTATTTCGCCGTTCCTTCACTGTCGCTGGGACAAAATCCTGGAACTCCCTTCCTAACAGCACTGTGGGTGTACATACCCCACATGGACTGCAGCGGTTCAAGAAGGCAGCTCACCACCACCTTCTCAAGAGCAATTAGGGATGGGCAATAAATGCTGGCCTGGCCAGTGACGCCCACATCCCATGGATGAATAAAAATAAAGGCGGTGCAGGCTCAAAGGGCCGAATGGCGTACTCCTGCTCCTACTTTTCTGTGTTTCTAAATTAGGGTAAGGCCAATCTTACGAAGCTGAGGAGTGATTTAGCAATAAAAACAAGAAATGCTGGAACCACTGAACAGGTCTGGCAGCATCTGTGGAAAGAGAAGCAGAGTTAACGTTTTGGGTCAGTGACTCTTCTTCGGAACTAGTGATTTAGCAAAATGGGGCTGGAAGCAGCTACTTAAAGGTAAATCAGTGTCAGAACAGTGTGAGGCATTCAAAGGGCAGATTCAAAGGGTTCAGAGTAAACCTGTTCACACAAAAAAAGGGTGGGACGGCCCCATGGATGTCAAGGAGCTTTCAGGGTAGGATGAGGCAGAAAAGGAAAGCTTATGTCAGACACAGAGAACTCAATACTACAGAAAGCCGAGAGGAGTATAGAAAGTGGAGGGGTGAAATCAAAAAGAAAATTGGGAAAGCAAAGAGAGGGCATGAAAGAATATTGGCAAGCAAAATCAGAGTGAACCCAAAGATGTTTTATCAATACATTAAGAGTAAGGGGATACCTAAGGAGAGAGCAGGTCCCATAAAAAAACAAAAAGATAACCTATGTGTAGGGGCGGAAGATGTTGGTATGGTTCGTAATCAATATTTTGCATCTGTCTTCACAAAAGAGGAGGATGTTGGAAGGCATTGTAGTTAAGAGGGGTGTGAAGTATTGGATGTGATAAACATAGGGAGAGAGGAAGTATTAATGGGATTAGCATCCTTGAAAGTGGATAAATCACCTGGGCCGGATGAAATGTACCCCAGGCTGTTAAAAGAAGCAAGAGAGGAAATAGCAGAGGATCTGACCATCATTTTCCAGTTTTCACTGGATACAGGTGTGGTGCCGGTGAATTGGAGAACTGCGAACATTGTACATTTATTTATAAAGGGAGCGAAGGATAGACTGAATAATTACAGGCCAGTCAGTCTAACCTCAGTAGTGGGCAAATTATTGGAATCAATTCTACGAGACAGCATTAACTGTCACTTAGAAAGGCAAGACGTAATCAAGGATAGTCAGCATAGATTTGTTAAGGGAAGGTCGTGTCTGACCAACTTGATTGAATTTTTTGAGGAGGGAACAAGAAGGATTGATGAGGGTAGTGTAATTGATGTAGTCTACATGGATTTTAGCAAGGCTTTTGACAAAGTCCCACATGGCAAGCTGGATACAAAATTGGCTTGGTGGCAGGAAACAAAGGGTGTTCCGAAGAAGGGTCACTGACCCGAAACGTTAACTCTGCTTCTCTTTCCACAGATGCTGCCAGACCTGCTGAGTGAATCCAGCATTTCTTGTTTTTGAACAAAGGGTAATTGTTGACCGGTGGTTTTGCAACTGGAGGGCTGTTTCAGTGGGGTTCTGCAGGGCTCAGTACTGGGTCCCCTGCTTTTTGTGGTATATATCAATGATTTGGACTTAAATGTCGAGGGCATGATAAAGAAGTTTGTAGATGACACCAAATCAGATGGGCAGAGCTAGCCTAGATGAGGAGTACATGGAATGTTTTCGGGATAATTTCTTGGAACGATATGTTCTGGAGCCAACCAGAGAGCAGGCTATACTAGACCTGATATTGTGCCATGAGACAGGATTAATGAATGACCTCATAGTTAAGGCACCCCTGGGTAGCAGCAATCATAATATGATTGAATTTTACATTCAGTTTGAGGGAGAGAAGAGTGGGTCCAAGAATAGGATTTTAAACTTAAATAAGGGCAATTATGAGGGCATGAAAGCAGAGCTAGCTAACGTGAACTGGCAAATCAGGTTAAGGGATAGGTCAATAGAGATGCAGTGGCAGACAATTAAGGGGATATTTCAGAATGCACAGAATAGATATATTTCAACGAGAAAGAAAAATTCCAAGGGTGGGACCCACCAGCCGTGGTTAACTAAAACAGTTGAAGATAGTATCAAACTTAAAGAAAAAGCCTATAATTGTGCAAAGATGGGAGGCAGGTCAGAAAATTAGACAAAATATAAAAAATAGCAAAGAATGACTAAAAGATTGATAAGGAAGGTAATATTAGAGTACGAGAGAAAGCTAGCTAGAAATATAAAGACAGATAGTAAGAGTTTCTATAGATATTTAAAAAAGAAAAGAGTTAACAAAGTGAGCATTGATCCTATAAAGAGTGAGTCTGGGGAATTAATAATGGATAAAAAGGAGATGGCAGATGAATTGAACAGATATTTTGCATCGGTCTTCACTATTGAGGATACAAGTAACATTCCAGTATTAGCTGTAAGTCAGGAATTGGAAGGGAGCGAGGAACGCAAGAAAATTACAATCACCAGGGAAGTGGTACTGAACAAATTGTTGGAGCTGCGGGCTGACAAGTCCCCAGGTCCTGATGGACTTCATCCTCGGGTGTTAAAAGAAGTGGCTAGTGAGATAGTTGATGCATTAGTTTTAATTTTCCAAAATTCCCTAGATTCAGGGAAGGTTCCGTTAGATTGGAAAATTGCAAAAATTTCCTAATTTTCTTTATTCAAAAAAGGAAGGAGACAGAAAGCAGGAAACTACAGGCCAGTTAGCTTAACATCTGTCTTAGGGAAAATGTTCGAAGTTATTATTAAAGATGTTCTAGCAGGGCATTTAGAAAAATTCAGCGTAATCAGGCAGAATCAATATGGTTTTGTGAAAGGGAAATCGTGTTTAACCAATTTATTGGAGTTCTTTGAGGGAGTTACATGTGCTGTGGATAAAGAGGAACTAGTGGATGTATTGTACTTAGATTTCCAGAAGGCATTTGATAAGGTGCCACATCAAAGGTTATTGCAGAAAATAAAAGCTCATGGTGTAGGGGGTAACATATTGGCATGGATAGAAGATTGGTTAGCTAACAGGAAACAGAGAGTAGGCATAAATGGGTCATTTTCTGGTTGGCAAGATGTAACGAGTGGTGTGCCTCAGGGATCTGTGCTGGGGGTCTCAACTTTTTACAATTTATATAAATGACTTAGCTGAAGGGACCGAAGGTATTGTTGCTAAATTTGCTGATGACACAAAGATAGGTAGGAAAGTAACTTATGAAGAGGACATAAGGAGGTTACAAAGTGACATAGATAGGTTAAGTGAGTGGGCAAAGACCTGGCAAATGGAGTATAATGTGGGAAATTGTCCACTTTGGCAGGAAGAGTAAAAAAAGAAGCATATTATCTAAATGGTGAGAGATTCCAGAGCTCTGAGATGCAGAGGGATCTGGGTGTCCTACTGCAGGGATCATAAGAAGTACAGCAAATAATTAGGAAAATTAATAGAATGTTATCATTTATTGCGTGGGGAACTGAATACAAAAGTAGGGGGGTTATGCTGCAGTTATACAGGGCATTGGTGTGACCACAACTGGAGTACTGTGTACAGTACTGGTCTCCTTATTTAAGGAAGGATATAAATGCGTGGGAGGCAGTACTGAGAAGGTTTACTAGACTAATACCTGGAATGGTTGGGCTGTCTTACGAGGGAAGATTGGACAGGCTAGGCTTGTATCCACTGGCGTTTAGAAGAGTAAGAGGCGACTTGATTGAAACATATAAGATCCTGAGGGGTCTTGACAGGGTGGATGTGGAAAGGATGTTTCCCTTTGTGGGAGAATTTAGAACCGTTTAAAAATAAGGAGTCGCCCATTTAAGACAGAGATGAGGAGAATTTTTTTCTCTGAGGGTCGTGAGTCTTTGGAATTTTCTTCATCAAAAGGCAGTGGAAGCAGAGTCTTTGAATATTTTTAAGGCAGAGGTAGATAGATTCTTGATGAGCGAGGGGGTGGAAGGTTATCGGGGGTAGGTGGAAATGTGGAAATAATCAGTTCAGCCATGAACTTATTGAATGGTGGAGCAGGCTCGAAGGGCCGAGTGGCCTACTCCTCCTCCTAATTCATATGTTCCTATGTAAAAATTGGCTGCACGGTTGATAGTGAGGAGGGAAACTATAGACTGCAGGAAGATATCAATGGACTGATCATTTGGGCAGAAAAGTGGCAAATGGAATTCAACCCAGAAAAGTGTGAGGTGATGCATTTGGGGAAGTCAAGCAAGGCAAAGAAATACACAATAAATGAGAGAACTGAGAGGTGTAGAGGAAGTAAGGGGCCTTGGAGTGAATGTCCACAGATCCCTGACGGTAGCAGGACAGGTCGATAAGGTTGTTAAGAAGGCATATGCAATCCTTTCATTTGTTAGCCGAGGCATAGAATATGAACAGGGAGGTTATGCTGGAACTCTATCAAACATTAGTTCGGCCACAACTTGAGTACTGTGTGCAGTTCTGGTCACTTAATTACAGAAAGGATGTAATTGCACTAGAGAGGGTACAGAGGAGATTTACGAGGATGTTGCCAGGACTGGAAAAATGCAGCTATGAGTAAAGATTGGATAGGCTGAGGTTGTTCTCTTTGGATCAGAGGAGGCTGAGGGGAGATCCGATTGAGATGTACAAAATTTTAGGGGCCTGGATAGAGTGGATGGGAAGGACCTATTTCCCTTAGCAGAGACGTCAGTGACTAAGGAGCATAGATTTAAAGTGATTAGTAGAAGGATTAGAGGGGAGATGAGGAAAGCTTTTTCACTCCGAGGGTGGTAGGAGTCTGGAACTCAGTGCCTGAAAAGGTGGTGGAGGCAGAAACCCTCGATTCATATAAAAGGTGGCTGCAGATGCACCTGAAATTCAATTATCTCCAGGGATACGGACCAAGTGCTGGGAAATGGGATTAGGCTGGGTGGTTCATTTTTCAGTAGGCGCAGACATGATGGGCAGAATAGCCTCCTGTGCAATAAATTTTTCTATATTTTCTCAATATTCTAAATATCTGAAAGGGAGGAATGTGCTGGGATGTGGGGAGATGGCGGGGGAGTGGCAGTACGTGAATTGGTCCTTAGGAGGGTCAGCAGAGAGACGATGGTTTGAATGGCTGCCTTTTGTAAAGATTCTATTGTGATTCTACATTAATGACCTAGACTTACTTGTGTATACAGGGCACTGTTTCAAAAATTGCAGATGACACAAAACTTGGAAGTATTGTGGACTGGGAGGAGGATACTGATAAACTTCAGGAGCATATAGACACGCTGGTGAAATGGGTGGACAAGTGGCAGATGAAATTTGATTTAGAGAAGTGTGAAGTGATACATTTTGGTTGGAAGAACCAGGAAAGATAACGTAAAATAAAGGGTACAGTTCTAAAGGGGATGCAGGAGCAGAATGACCTTGGAGTAAAAAATCATTGGTGGTGACAGGACAGGTTGAGAAAGTGGTTACAAAGGGATATGGGATGCTGGGTTTTATAAATAGAGGCATGGAGCTCAAAAGCAAGGAGATTATGAGAAACCTTTATAAAACACTGGTTCGGCCTCAACTGGAGTATTTCATTCAATTCTGGGGACCACATTTTCGGAAGGATGTGGTACAGAACCAGTTTCTACCCTAAGGGGGCGAGAGCTCTACTTGTCAAAAAAGACAGCCAGGAACAACTGAAGAGGGAAGAGGCAACATAAAAACTAAAAAGAAAAAGCAAACAAAAATGCAAATCAGCAGAGAACCCAGCGAATGGGAAAGATACAAAGAATAACAAAGGATGATAAAACAGAAAGCAAGAGAATATGAAATGGAAACTTGCAGGGACACCAAAATCAACACGGAAAACTTTTACAATTTCATTAGGAAAAAGAGGGTCGGATCACTTCTACACACAAAGGTTGGTAGAAATTTGGAAGATTCATCCGTGGCTAACTAAAGATGTTAAAGATAGTATTAGATTACAAGAAGAGGCTTATAATGTTGCAAAGAATAAGCCTGAGGATTGGGAGTGTTTTAGAAACCAGTAAAGTGAGAGCAAAAAGTTGATAAGGGAAAAAATAAAATGAGAGTAGACTAGCCAGGAATATAAAAACAGATTGTAAGAGCTTTTACAAATATATAAAAAGGAGAGAAGCTAAGTTAAACGTTGGCCCCATAAAGACTGAGACAGGAGAAATTATCATAGGAAATGAGGAAATGGCAGAGCCATTGAACAAATATTTTATCTGTCTTCACAGGCACAAAATAAACATACCAAAAATAGCCGGGAGCCAAGAATCCAGTCAGAGTGAGGACTTTCAAATAATTAACATCAGTAAAGAAAAAGTACTGGAAAAATTAATGGGACTGAAAGCCAACAAATCCCCAGGACCTGATGGTCTACATCCTAGGGCCCTAAAAGAGGGAGCTGCAGAGATAGTGGATGCGCTAGTTATGATTTTCCTAAATTCCCTAGATTCTAGAACAGTCCCAGTGGATTGGAAGTTCGCAAATGTCACACTGATATTCAAGAAAGGAGAGAAAATGCTGGAATCTATTATTAAAGTGTAAACAAGGAACTTAGAAATTTAAAATATGATTAAGCAGAGTCAACATGCTTTTATGAAAGGGAAATTGTGTCTGACAAATTTTAGTTTTAGAAGATGTAACTAGCAAGGTAGATAAAGGGGAACTAGTAGATGTAGTATATTTGGATTTCCAAAAGACATTTGATAAGGTGCCACACAAAATATTTGTAATAGTAGGCATCTGTCCGTCTAGGGAGACGATGGACTGTGCCCGGGGTGTATGTCACTTCTGAGTTCAACATCACCTGTTGTAGCGGTAGAGGCCAACTTGTGAGTAGCAATCCCTTCCACAGCTGGCACAGATGAATATCCTTGGCCTGAGGTCGACTGATGTTTTTCCTTCCACCAGGCTCTCTTTTCCACCATCTGGTCGTTTCTTTTGTCTTCTGCTTTTTCCACCCGCTTCCTGACTGCCATCCTCCAGGATCTCTGGTCAGCAGCAAGGACCTCCCATGCATTGACTCCAATCCTGGTCTACTTGAGGTCTCGCTTGCAGACATCCTTGTATCACAGATGTGGGCGACCTGTTGATTTCGTACCAATAGCAAGCTCGCCTTCGAACATGTCTTCGGGGATGCGGCCATCATCCATTCAGCACACATGATGCAGCCAATGGCGTCACCGCTGACTCGAGGGCAAACATGCTGGGGATCCCTACACGCTGGTGTACTTCTGTATTTGGCACTCCGTCCTGCCAGGAGATGCTCAATATCCATCTGAGGCAGTGGAGGTGGAAGCTGTTCAGCTGCTTTTCTTGCCTTGTATAAGTTGTTGATGCTTCTCCACTATAAAGGAGGGTGCTGAGAACACAAGCCTGGTACACGTGGAGCTTTGTATTTTCGGTCAGTTTGCTGTTGGTCCACACTCGTCTTCTCAACTTTGACAATGACAGCTGCAGCATTGACAATCCTGGTGCTGATTTCAGCATCAAGGGACAGATTGCCGGTGATTGTTGATCCAGGGTATGTGAAGCTGTCGATGATCTTCAAAGTGAGGTTGATGGAAGGTGGAGTCTCTGCATCCTGGCCCATAACTTTGATCTTCCTGACACTGATTGTCAGTCCAAACTCCTTGCAGGCCAGGGAGAACCAATCTACAAGCTGCTGTAAGTGAACTTCATTATGGGATGTCAGCGCAGCATCATCAGCAACAGCAACTCATGGACTAGGACTTTACATACTTTGGTCTTGGTGTGCAGTCTTGCCAAGTTGAACAGCTTGGCGACAGCTCTGGCATGTAGGTGGATGCCCCCATACGAGTTGCCGAAAGCGTGCAATAACAGCATGGAGCAGAATATGCCAAAGAGAGTTGGTGCCAGGACACAGCCCTGCTTTACCCCGCTGCTGATCTTGAAAGCATCTGATGTTGCTCCATTGTAATTGACGGAACTGTGCATGTTCTCGTGGAAAGAAGAGATGACACCCAAGAGTTCAGGAATGCAGGCTATTTCCCACAGCAGTTTGAAGAGCTCATTTCTGCTAACGAGTTTAAAGTCCTTGGTGAAGTCTATAAAGGCAATGTAGAGCGGTCTGCGCTGGTTGCAGTACTTCTCCTGGAACTGCCGAAGTGAGAAATTTATGTTGACTGTCGATCTGCCAGCTCTGAAGCTGCACTGAGACTCTGGATAGAGGCATGACACCAGGGTCAGCAATCTGGTCAGAGTAACGTGAGCAAAGACCTTCCCCACAATATTGAGCATGGAGATGGCTCGGTAATTGCTGCAGTCACTGTGATTGCCCTTATTGTTGTACAAGGTGACAATGTTTGCATCATGCATGTCTTGAGGCACAGATCTTTCCTTCTAACAGAGACATAAATTCATGGAGATGCTGCAGCAGTGACGGTTTTCCAGTTGGCATACCGTCATTTCCTGGCACTTTACCACTGGCAAGACGGTCAATGACCTTGTTGAGCTCTACTATGGTGTGCTCACTGTCCAGCTCCTCCATGACAGCGAAGTCTGGAATAGTGCTCAGAGCTACTTCAGCGACAACGTTCTCCTGTTGCGTAGAGTTCGAGGTAATGCTCCACTCACCTTTCTATCTACTTGCTAGGTTCAGTGATTATCACTCCTGTCTTTGTCTAGAGGGAGCTGATTTAGTTATGGTTGGGCCCGTTGCTTTCTTAATTCCTTCATACTTCCCTCTAGCATCCCCGGATTCAGCAGCAGATTGTATGCTGTTGCAGAGTTTTAACCGGTATTGATTGGTGCAGTGCCGAGCAGTCTGCGGAGGCTTGTTTCTGGCAGCTCTGAGAGCATCTAGATTTTGGTTGCTGGGAACTTGCTTGTTGCTCAGGAGGGCTTTCCTCTTAGTTACAGTCACTGGCTCCATTTCAGTCCCATAAACCTCAAACCAGTCAGCATTCCTCCCATCTCTATTCCCATATACAGTGAGTGCAGCGTTATAGATGGTGATGTGGAGATGATCCCATTTTGATTCCGCACTCGGGCCTTGGGCACTGTTGTCCAAAAGAGCTTGATCAAGGATGTTGAGGAACTCCAGGGTCTTTTCTGGGTCAGTGGTTCGGCAAGTGTTGATCCGAAGATGACCTTTCATCTTGGAGTGGTGTAGCTTCCTTGGCTGAAGCCAAAGCATTCGATAAGGTGCACACAAAAGGTTAATACTCAAGATAAGGGTACATGGAGTTGGGGATAATATATTAGCATGGATAGAGGATTGGTTAAAGGATAGGAAACAGAAAGTAGGGATAAACTGGTCATTTTCAGGTTGGTAGACTGTGACTAGTGGAGTCAGCTTTTTACCATCTATATCAATAACTTAGATGAAGAGATGGAGAGTAATGTATCAAAGTTTGCTGATGCTACGAAGCTAGGTGGGAATGTAAGCTGTGAGTAGGATGCAGAGTTTGCAAAGGGCTATAGACAGGTTAAGCGAGCGGGCAACAAAGTGGCAGATTTTTTTAAATTTTATTTTTTTATTTAGAGATACAGCACTGAAACAGGCCCTTCAGCCCACCGAGTCTGTGCCGACCAAGAACCACCCATTTATACTAATCCTACAGTAATCCCATATTCCCTACCACCTGCCTACACTAGGGGCAATTTACAATGGCTAAATTACCTATTGCCTGCAAGTCTTTGGCTGTGGGAGGAAACCGGAGCACCCGGCGAAAACCCACGCAGACACAGGGAGAACTTGCAAACTCCGCACAGGCAGTACCCAGAATTGAACCCGGGTCCCTGGAGCTGTGAGGCTGCGGTGCTAACCACTGCGCCACTGTGCCGCCCCATGGACTATAATGTGGGGAAATGTGAGGTTATTCACTTTGGTCATAAGAACGGAAAAGCAAAATATTTTTAAATAATGCAAACGTTATTAAATGTGATGTTCAGAGAGATCTGGATGTCCTCGAACGAGAAGTACACAGTTAACATGCTGGTACAGCAAGCATTTGGAAGCCTCTATTGCAAGGAGATTGGAGTACAAGAATAAGGAAGTCTTGCTGCAATTGTATAGGGCTTTGGTGAGCCCACACCTGGAGTACTGTGCGCAGCATTCATTTCCATATCTAAGGAAGGATATACTCACCTTGGAGGTGGTACAGTGAAGGTTCAGTAGATTTGTTCCTGGGATGAGAGGGTTGTCTGATGACGAGAGACTGAATAATTTGAGCCTGTCTTCCCTGGATTTCAGAAGAATGAGAGGTGAACTCATTGAAACATAAAGTTCTGAGACGGTTTGACGGGGTAGATGCTGGGAGGGTGTTTCCCCTAGCTGGGGAATCTAGAACATGGGGCAGTCTCAGAATAAGGGGCTGATCATTTAGGACTGAGGTGAGAAATTTCTTCGCTCAGTGGGTTGTGTATCTTGGGAATTCTCTCCCCCAGAGGGCTGCGGAGCCTCAGTCACCGAGTATGTTCAAGACTGAGATTGATAGATTTTTGGGTGCTCAGGAAATTGAGGGATAATGCAGGAAAATGGAGTTGAGGTAGAAGATTGGTCATATTCTCACTGAATGGTAGGACAGGCTCAAGGGGCCGAATGGCCACCACCTCCTACTATTTCCTGTGCTCTCGTGTTCTGCAAATGCCAATTGATGCTCAATCAATTGTTCATTTTAAATCTGAGATTGATAGATTTTTGTTCGCCAAAGGTATAAAGGGATATATGGAGTTAGGTTGCAGATCAGTCATGATCTCACTGAATGTAGGAACAGACTCAAGGGGCTGAATGTTCCTGTGCACCTGCTCGGAGACTCCTCACCACTCTGCTTTGATTCCCCAGGTATGGACGTGATAAACAGCGCGCTGGAGAACACGATCCTGAGCAGCAGCAAACAGAGCTGGACACCAGTCATCGTCAATGTGGCTTCAGCAACTCTTACTATCATCAGTGAGGAGGTGAGGGGGTCAGTGAAAGGGGCTGCAATCACCTGATGAGGGAGTTACAGCATTTCACAGGAACATGTCCTTATTCAAAAGCACAGATAAACATGGGGGCGGAGGTGAACTCAAATGAAAACGTACCAAACCACCTAAACACTGAGGAGTCTCCATCATCAGAACCATCACTGGGCTCCCAGTCTCTCTCTCTCTCAAATATCTGCGCACCGATTGATGTCTCTGTCTTACAATTTGGAACTTACTGGGGAAGCATGATGAGAATTGGCCATTCTTACAAGGGCCTCCCACAGCCCGTGCCCATTCCCCCATCACTGACTCTACCCACCCATTCACTCCCCTCCGACAGCCCGTGTCTGCACTCTCTGCTCAGTCTGTTGACCCTCCAGTGGTTCCCCATTTCTCTCCCTCCATTAACGTGCTGTTTTGCTGTTTGATTCTCAGAGTGAAGAGGTTCTATCAGAATGCCGGGTGCGTTTTCTTTCCTTTATGGGTGTAGGCCGTGATGTCCATTCCTTTGCCTTCATAATGGCGGCTGGTCCGGACCAGTTTGACTGTCACATGTTCTGGTGTGAGCCCAATGCTGCTGGCCTATCGGAGGCTGTGCAGGCAGCCTGCATGGTGAGAGGAGTCTTTGGGGAGCGCTGGAGAAGGGGGTGTGGTGTAGGGAGGGCAGTGGGGCGGATGGGGAAACACAGGGGAGGGGGGAAGGCAGAGGAGGAGCAGAGGCTGTGGAAGGGCGGGGGAGGGGAAGGCAATGGAGGGGAGGGCAGTGCGGACAGAGGAGGAAGAGCTGTGGGGGGTGGGGGGAGGGGATAGGGAGAAGGGGGTGTGGGGAGGGGATAGGGTGAGGGGGGTGTGGGGAGGGGATAGGGCGAGGGGTGTGGGGAGGGGATAGGCGAGGGGGGTGTGGGGAGGGGATAGGGAGAGGGGGGTGTGGGGAGGGGATAGGGAGAGGGGGGTGTGGGGAGGGGATAGGGAGAGGGGGGTGTGGGGAGGGGATAGGGAGAGGGGGGCGGAGGAGGGGATAGGGAGAGGGGGGCGGAGGAGGGGATAGGGAGAGGGGGGCGGAGGAGGGGATAGGGAGAGGGGGCGGAGGAGGGGATAGGGAGAGGGGGGCGGAGGAGGGGATAGGGAGAGGGGGCGGAGGAGGGGATAGGGCGGGGGTGTGTGGGGAGGGGATAGGGCGGGGGTGTGTGGGGAGGGGATGGGGAGGGGATAGGGAGGGGGTGTGTGGGGAGGGGATAGGCGAGGGGGGTGTGGGGAGGGGATAGGGCGAGGGGTGTGGGGAGGGGATAGGCGAGGGGGGTGTGGGGAGGGGATAGGGCGAGGGGGGTGTGGGGAGGGGATAGGGAGAGGGGGGTGTGGGGAGGGGATAGGGAGAGGGGGGCGGGGGAGGGGATAGGGAGAGGGGGGCGGAGGAGGGGATAGGGAGAGGGGGGCGGAGGAGGGGATAGGGAGAGGGGGCGGAGGAGGGGATAGGGCGGGGGTGTGTGGGGAGGGGATAGGGCGGGGGTGTGTGGGGAGGGGATGGGGAGGGGATAGGGAGGGGGTGTGTGGGGAGGGGATAGGGAGAGGGGGGCGGAGGAGGGGATAGGGAGAGGGGGGCGGAGGAGGGGATAGGGAGAGGGGGCGGAGGAGGGGATAGGGCGGGGGTGTGTGGGGAGGGGATAGGGCGGGGGTGTGTGGGGAGGGGATAGGGAGGGGGTGTGTGGGGAGGGGATAGGGAGAGGGGGGCAGAGGAGGGGATAGGGCGGGGGGGCGGAGGAGGGGATAGGGCGGGGGGGGCAGTGTCTGGTTAAGATGCTCCACCTGCCCTGGTGTGTGGGGCTCGATGAACCGTCTTGTAGAATCGGATCTTTCATCGATCTTGTGTTCTCCTTGTTTGCCAGCTGCGATATCAGAAGTGTTTGGACGCACGGCCCCCAGGACTTGGGAACTCGCTGACTGTCCCGTGCGCAGACTCCGTTGCCAGGAGAGTCA